>NC_142931.1:107880503-107928003 GCF_046866305.1 Octopus bimaculoides
CACTTCTGAGAAGCGATCAAAAACCGGGAAACTGTCTCTTTTCTTTTTTTGTCATTCTAAAAATATTTCTGTGTTTCCTTGTTCAGCTTTGAGGCATTTGGATTAATTGAAATTTTGTAGATTGCCTTTGACCTTATAACGTCACTCACTGGTCGATCATCGTTTTCATTCTGCTCTTATAGGTGTTGCATTTATAAACATCACACTATGGTTGTGTGATATCTGCTTCTATCATATAAAGTATTGTCTTGGTTATCACAATTTTATACGTAATTATTCTATTGCAAAACATTAATAGTTAAATAGCTTATAAATTTAGATGAACCCTTCGAGAATCTAACCTTAAAATCGAAATTCGAAGACAAATATTCAAACCTATTAAATAGATTATCTCTGAGTTCTCTTTTGTGTTGGGCATTTATGAAAGTGGTTGAGATGTATACATATTACAAACCGCATATCGCGTATAAGGTCAGGAATTTTGTATATCTTTTAAGGTGCCTTGAAAGAACGTTTGCTAACACATCTGAAACTTACAGAGGAGGGATTGTTCGTGGCATTAGTAAGCAATTCAGGGATAACTTGAGCATCTACAACGAAAAGAAATCTTCCATTTTTAATCTATATACTCTAGATAAAGACAGCGGTTCAGTTAATAGAATCCATGTAAATATTACAACTAAATATCTTTATAATACTATGATAAGAGAAATTATCAAAAATACGAATACAGTCTCACATGTAAATGGGAAAGAGATAAGAATGAACCACACACAAACTCACACAGAGACAAAAAATACGTCTTTCCTTTCCTATCTCAGATTAGTTTTATACGCTCATTTTTGCATATGGACGTGTACAGTGGTATATACACGGATACTTATCTATTTATATGAGAGTATACGTATGTGTGTGCATGCATGTTTGGATGCGAGTGTATAAATACATATATAACTATATATTCATATACATGTATGTGATTATGCGGATACATATATATGTTTGTATATTTGCGGGTGTGTGAATACATATATGTGTGCAATGTGCGCGTAAGTTTATATTACTATGTGCAATCGTATTCGCAAATTCATACTAATAAATGCTTATAAATTGATCACGATTATTCTCTGTTTGACATTCTCCCGTCTACTATCATTTTCTTCTTCTTCATCCTTTTTATATTTGAAAATTATTTTTGAATTGAAAAACAGAAACCTGACTTTTTACTCTGAACTCATTGTAGATAAATGTTCTAATACATATTGCATCTTATATGTAGCGAACAGAAAGATGAAAATGATATAAAAAATAAAAGTAAAACAAGATAAAAAGAAAGAAAAGAGAAAGAAAAGAGAAAGAAAATCTAGAATTATGACAATAATATACTTAGGCGCAGGCGTGGCTGTGTGATAAGAAGCTTGCATCCCAACCATATTTCAGATTCGGGTTTCGGGTTCAAGCTGTTGAATACTGCTATAATCCTTGCCTTCAGTTCATCTTTGGTGTTACAAAGAGTTTTGTTGGTCTCTCGCTCAACTGCGCCCCTCACCTAATAATCAAGGGGGTTGCAGTCTGGGGAGTTAGGTGGCCAGATGTTAGGCGTGATATGGTCGCAGAAATTGTCTGACAGCCATGATTGGGTTTTCCTACTTGTGTGGCATGGCGCAGAGTCTTATGGCTCGACGTAGGATCTTCCAGCAGTCACCTTCTTGAGTCAGGGCAGCACTACTTCCTCCAGGCACATGATGTAGGCCTCCGTGTTGAGTCTGAGGCCGTGTGGGAAGATGAATGGAAATATAACCTCACCATCACTTGTGATCACTCCAAACACCATGATGTTGACTGGATGTTTGATTTTTATCAATCTTGGTACATGTTTTGGAGACGTGGCAAGCCAACGGTTGTTCTGTGTGTCCAGCATCTGATCCTAGCCGTATTTGCCAGCGAATACGATGCGTTTTTGCTTTATAATGTATCAGAAATTTACTCTGCGTCTAATGAGGATGTATTGAGGGTGGAAGACCCTGCACCGCATACCAGAGAGTCGGGTGAACATAAATATGCATGGTACAATAATTTTTTTCTAATAAGAAAAGAGTAAAACAAGCTAAACTATGGCAGACTATTAGCACAAACATACGAAATATTGCTTACAGTACGTCATTGGTTATGTGTGGTGGTCACATCATCACATCATACCTCAATCACCAGCATATATAACCCACACCTGAATTGTGTCTTGAACTATTTTTTGACTGTGTTACCTTCAAGAAACATTTTCAAATTAACTGTGAGGAAATTCTCTTAGAAAGATGTAAAGGATTATAAATTTTCATTCTCCTGTCAGCCATTTGCAATGAGTGCACGACAACAAAACCATAGCGGTGGTGCGCCACCCTGATGTCTGATTGTGGTTACACAAAACATCACAGCCAAAATTCGTGTTTTACAACATATATAGCGATTCTCTTGATTAAGATAGAAACAACTATACAGTTGATCTGAAAGGAGGTGAAAAGGAGATATGGTACCCGTATATGATAAATTGATGGTTTCACACTTTATTCCTCTAAACTGTCATAGCATTGCATTTACAGGCTCAGAATTATACATTTCCCCCTTCAGAACCGCTTTAGATTACCTTTCAACGAATGTATGATGAAACATACTAAATTTGATTTTTTTGTACAAAATATTCTTATAAATTAGCGATGAGTCTTTTGCGTGAGTGCGTCTTGCAAGCCAGCACGTGCGATACTTCTTGGATGAACTGATCTGAAAATAAGCCGTTCTGACAAACATAAAATAAAGTGATATTTTCGAACGCAGTATAGCCGTTAAAACAGCAGAAAAATTGGGCAATAATCTTACAAGGCGGAAAAAGATGTTAAGAAACAGCCAAGATTGTTTGTTGACAATATCACTTTCTTGTCTGTACCGTACAATACGCATTCGGCGCTTCTACAAAAACAAATGTATGTTTGTTTATATACATACGTAGTTATAAAATAAAGTAATTACTCCGTTTGTTACTTTCTTCCTCTCCACCTTTTATTTTTCTACTCACACTTCTATGGAGTTAACTAAATCCCCTTTTGTAAAATACTACATAGAAATAGGTATGCGGGCAATTATCGATTTCAGATTTTTGCACAAGATCAACATGTTCGGGTGAGAGGATAATCCGAGTCTATCGACTTCAGTACTCAACTGGTACTTTTTATTATCGACTCCGAAAGGATTAAAAGCGAAGTCAACCCCAGCAGAATTTGAACACAGAAAGTGAAGACGGACCAAATGACGCTTCGCATTTTGCCCGGCGTGATAAAAATTCTGCCAACTCGCCGACTTATATACAGGCAGTTATCATTACAGCTGTCACTACAGCTATGAAGCTCCCTTGTTAACAACCTTCCGTCACCTCGATATTACAGTTTATTCGGAGTTACAGTTGTCGAAAACAAAACCAAATTCTACGACTTCAAGAACATTGAAAATATGGGGGTATACAGAATTTACTGCTATCACTTATTGCAGCTAAAATTTACAACTACAGGGAACGTGTCTGCTTCAGCAGAAACTGCATTTACAAGCTATATATCTTTCAGCTACGTCATCCTTTGTCTGATGCAGCGTCGCAGCTTCAGGAAGACAGTTTTTAAGCTTATAGTTTACAAACCATGCACCTTTCTCTAATAAATTCTTCATCCGTTGTTGCAGATCTTTGTTGCAAATGTGATGGTACCATCTGATGTTCTCGATGGTCCTCATGGCTTTGCTATCGAAGCAGTCGATCATCTTTTCAGAGTCTTAGAGAGGGGCTACGTTTCTGCTCCATAGGGATTTGCTGTAGATGCAGTGAGATGGAGCAGTGACGCCAAAGGGCTTTCTATAGAGAGTACATGACTTCGGCGGCCAAGCCAACTAAGAACTGCGTGCGCACGCGCAGCAGCCTGCAGCCTTTCACCTCATAGCTATCCGTCGTACGCGCTGGTCCGTATATGTCCTCCGTCTTCTGCTAGATCATCCTACCAGGGCTTTACTCTCATTCGACGCAGCAGCTGCAGGCTGGAAGGGGCCTCGTGGCAGGCCCCGCACCAGATGGTTGGACGTGATTGGAGAAGATCTCTAAAGGCTCGATGTCACCTGGGAGGATGCAGAGGGACTGGCACGAGACCGCCAGCGATGGGGAGCACTGGGGGACTTGGACGGCTCTACGCATGATGACATCTCTGGGACCACTAACCTGGGATGGTCCCCAAACTCATGAAGCAAGAGCATGAAGCGAGCATTTTAACAACATGAATTCAATTTTGAAGGGAACTCTTTATATAGTTAGTCTTACACAAAGGGCCAGCTTAGCTGAACGAAATCGGAAGTTTCCAAAATATTCATTCCCATGTTTGCAAGAGCGAAAGTATGGACAGTGACCGTGTGGCATTAAACGTGTTTCTAATATTAACATCTAGATCTAATGCTTTGCTTTCATAGATGCTGTCAGGTTTCACTCATATATTGCTGATGAATTTAAATCTACTTTCATAATATATATATGAATTGGTGTTTTTATATTTCTCGAACTGTCATTTCCCTTTAACCACATGGCCTCTCATTTGTTCTGCTTTTATATGTTACTTCAGGAATTATAATAACAGTTATACTGAGTAGTTCTAAATGTAGAAATAAACCCTTTTATATATGTAAATATACATATATAAGTGGCTTCTTGAACAAAAATGTAAGAAATTACTATTTTATATGGTTTTAGCCTCATGCTTCTTGGAACATTCTTTAAATTAATGTAATTCTACTGATATTCCTCTCCTTCAAGAAAATCTTCATAATTTTGTCCATCTCTGAAACATGGACGTTGATGTTATGGAAACGTAACAACATCTGTGGTGTTATGAGCCAGGCTGTGTTGTAGAGAAGGATCGGAAGTGAGGGAGTAGGCATGTCCTGTTGGAAGTGGGGTTTGTGGATCCCACCGGAAGTGCCGCGGTGGACATGCAGCATTCAGTGAACCACGAGGGTCAGTCGGCGGCAAACAACACACCAGAGCGGACGTGTGAGAAGGTAGAGCATCGGATAGCGCACGTGGACGTGGAGTGAACCTTGGAGATCGTGACAGCACGTGGATGTTGAAAGTGACCCTTTCTCCGGACCGACAGGTAAGACTACCGTAATCTTCTCTTCACTTCTGTCTTTTTTCTTCCTCTACATCACAAGCTATTTCGGTTCAAACGAGAAAAAAATGATGGATATGGTCCGTGTTTCGAATGAGACGGTTAGGCCATTTTGTGGCGAGGGAGATGTGACCGCTTGGTTGCAAAAATTAAGTTAGTGGCAAAACCTCCAAAGTATAGATGATCTAGCGAGTTTTATACCGTTGTACCTCGATGGATCGGCGTCGGCGCTATACCTGGAAATGAAAGAGAAGGACAAGTTGAGCGCAGAAAAAATAGAAGGCCGGCTGATGGAGGCTTTCACAGAAGGGCCATTTATGGCATATGGTCGACTGGGGATAAAAAGTGGATGGACAAACAAGTCGATGTGTTTGCCAACGAACTCAGGAGATTGGTTAGAATGGTGAGATATAGAGATGGCGCGTTAGAACAAACCGTAAAATTAGCCTTTGTAGCAGGATTTCTTGAGCACGTGTCGGTCGAGCTGCAAAAGCTGCCGAACATTCACTCTATGGCAATGGGAGAGGTAATCTCTCTCTCGAGCCATCGTCTCGTGTTGCAGGACAACACCTTTGGCAGCGACTGCAATACTGAGAAGGGGACAACAAAGAGCGGCGGAGAAGGGTCGAACAAGGAACGTGCGCGACCCTTCAAAGGGCAGTGTTTTCGGTGTCAGAGTTCGCACATGGCAAGGGACTGCAGGGAACCCAGGCCTGGAGTGATTTGCTATCGATACAGGCAGATAGGCCACATCGCTAGTGAATGCATGCAGGGGAACGGTCCAAGGGAGACTACTGCGCCGGTAGTTGTCCCATCGAAGAAATAGAGGCGCGTTTACAGTCGTTGCCAGTAGTAGAAGTCGTGGTGAACGGAAAGGTGTCACGAGCCCTCGTGGACACGAGCTGCTCAACAACCCTAATGACTCCAGAAGTGGTAGAAGAATGGAGTGGAGTGAGTAGTGTAAAGGTTGTTGACGGTACGGTAGTTGAATGCAGAGGAAGTAACGATGTGGAGATAGTGGTACGAGGAACAAGACTGAGGTTGCGGGCCATTGTAATTGATCGTGTAGTAGACGGGATCGATGTCGTGATGAAGATGGACGCCATTGTCCGCTTGGGAGGTGTTACGGTCAATGAAGCCGGTGTAGTGTTCAGTGATGCGAGGTGCTATGTGCTGTGAGTTCGTGACAGGAGAGTGGTGAGGGCTGCGAAGAAAAATATGCTGCACACACCATCACAGACAAAGATTTTCGAGCTGTGTTCGATGGCTGGCAGTGGACAGTGGAATGGCAATTGAAGGGAGATCCTACAACATTGCAGAACGCAGTAGGCTGCTATCAGCATTCCCTGAAAGGAGATGCCAGAAGCGAATTCGAGGGAGAGGTGGACCGGTGGATCAAGGAAGGTGTTCTGATTCCTTGGAAGGAGAAAATGATTTCATAGTGTACATATATATTCAGTACTGAATTATTCCGAATATACACGTGTACCGACATGTAATTTGAAAAGCTTGCCTTTTACATAGATATATGTGTGAACATTTCTATGTGCTATGTTGGATACATTTGGTATTCGTTTGGTATGTTGAATTTTGTTCATTTTTATGTGTCTCGATTATGCCTGAACTGACGATTGGAAAGTGGATCGTGTATACTAACTACGAAATCATATGATTTGCGGCTGAATCTGTATTTAAAAGACGACTTCCAGGTTGCATTCCCTCACTCTTGGTACACTGTATATTTATTATGGTAGTTTTGACTTTAAGAGTCTCACATAGCGTGAGGCATTTACGTGTTGTAATGTCCTTGATATAATAAATATATATGTATATATATAGCGTTTGTACGTCTGTGCTCGCGTGAGCTTGTATGATATGTGTATATGTATTGACATGCATTCTTAGTTTGGTGTCTTTTCGTTTTCTTTCAAAATTACTGAACAAAATAAACTAGAAAGTCAATAATGAGAACACAAAATTTGATGAAAATTTTTAATTTAACATATATTTCACAATTAATTATCCTTTTAATGTCATTATTAATTATATTATGAAGAAAAACCTTACTTGGTTAAGATTCCACAAAAATATACATGACAAGAAAAATAAATTACATGAGAGATGAAAGGGAAGGAGAAAAAATCACATATATATTATATATATATATGTGGGTCCATATGTATATATATGTATGTGTGTGGTGTGTGTGTGTATGTGTGTCTGTGCATATATTGATGTATATGTGTTTCTGTGTATATATATATATATATGTATACTTTTTTAACTCTCCGAATTAACTCTTTCGAGATTTTCATTTTTGGATCTTTCGTTATTTAAAATTTCATTCTCATCAATGCCTATTTTTTCACAGAACAAATCATCACAAGCATCCGTTTTATTTTTCGTGAGGTTTTCGTATTTGTTGATCGTATTTTTTCGATAGAGGGAGTTAGCGTCGAACGAAGAATGAGAAGAGTATCGCGAGAGTATACTTGCATGCGTTGCTGTGGTTGATGATGTCATGTCTATAACGTCAGTTGTAGTTGCATGCAACTTTTGTGTTTTGCTGTATCTCCTCGCTGTCGTATGTGGGTTGATAACTGTTCCTTGGTAAGTAAGTGAACTAAAATCCTCTTCCGGAATCAAGCATCGGCAGAACGTTCGGATAAATATGCGCCGAAATTTCTGCCCGAAAGCACAGTATAACAGAAAGTTAATAGCGCTGTTTAGCGTAACCAAATAGTTTCTTATTAAAGATAAAATTATCCATCCTGATGTAGTAGACACCATTTTGCTATCAATAGCATAAGCTGTATTGTATATGAGCGCAGGAACTTGGCAGATCATGAAAACTATAACAACTGATACAAGCATTAATGTGACGTTATTTTCTCTTGATTGGCGTACGTTCATATCACGACGCTGACGTTGTGACCTTTTCACGGCAAGAATGAGGAATATATTAATGACGGCTAAAGATGTCAACGGAATAAAGCACATAATTGGTAGATAGAGACACAAGAAATAGACTTTACGGTATATTTTACTTTCACCCATATCAGTGGTCTTTTCTTTCACAAGAATCGTATGGTCTGCAGGATTAAGTCGGTATTCTATTTCATATTCAAACCAGCGTGACGCATTGTAGACAAAGGAAAAAACAGATACAGACAGTATGACCATACGAGCTCTTGCCATAGTACACATGCTAGCAGCTCTGAGCGGATGACATACAGCTATATAGCGCTCAACAGTGAACGAAACAGTTAACCAGATCGTTGCTGTTTGGCCAACTAAACCAGCAGGATAAGCGTAGACAATAACATAGGGTAAGATATTTTCTCTGTAAGGTTCCGATACAGATGGAATTCCAATCAGAAAGAACGTAATTATTAAAACAACACTGTCCCACATTGCCAGAGCTTTTAGGTAGCAGTTTGTTGATGACTGCATCGTTCGTTTTGTAAGTACAGCAATTGTTAATATATTTCCAATGAGACCAAGTGATATAATCACAATTGATGCAACACCTGTCAGGTAAAATTCAACCAATTTTATTTCATCAAACTGAGCCGGCAAAGGTGTAGGGAATACATTACTTGATCCATTCACTAAGCTGACATTCCATCCGAAAACATACTTTAAATTCGAACCAACAACAACATTTGAATGATTAGTGTTCTCCATAAAAACTTCCATTTTGGGCCCAAAAGGTATTACTTTTCGATTTATGCTTTTCGAGCTCTGATTGCTTGACTTTTAGCAAGGAAATTCTTACGTACTGCGATGACTATATCATCTTATTTATAGTGTCTTTTGCCGTCGTCGCAACTTCAGTTTTGTCCTTTTTCTTTAAAATCCATACATCCTGAAAAGAGAGAATAATAAAGTTTAAAAAAATACAAACAAACACAAAAACCAACAAAACAATAATACTGCATTAAAAAGACATTCAAATAAGAGATACAAATAGAACTTATTTTACTGTTATCTCTTCAAACGCTTGCTACATTATATTACTAGTATAAAATTTTAAATTCAGTGAGTCGAAATAAGTCTTTTGCAAGTGACTAGAAAATGCATAGACTTTTAAAGGTAATAATCCTTTCTACTAAAGGCACAAGGTCCAAAATTTGTGGGGAAGGGATTTTTTAATTACATCGACACCAGTACTCCACTGGTACTTAATTTACCGACCCTGAAAAGATGAAAGGCAAAGTTGATGTCGGTGGAATTTGAACTCAAAACGCAAGTACGGGCGAAATGCCGCTGAGCATTTTGCCCAGCGTGTTAACGATTTTGCCAGCTTGCCACCTGACTGTCGAAAATGTAATAATAATCATAAATATGTGGTGTTTGTTGCAATATAAAAGAGTTTTACATATATTGGCATTTACCAATGTTATATATAGACACAGAAGTGGGAGATTAGCAGAATCATTTCAGCATCAGAAATATATGCCCTGCGGTATTTGTTCCAGTTCCTTAAATTCTGAGTTCAAATCTCACCGAGATCAACTGTACTTTCATCCTTTGGAAGTCAATAAAATATAAGATTTAGTTGAGAAAAGGAGTCGATATAATCGATTAACTTCCTTCCCTCAATATTGATGGCTTTGTTTCTAAATCACAAACTGTTATTATTGAAGGCGGAGACTTGTTAGGGTGTCCGAAAAAGTTCTTTGCAGTCTTTCTTCCGGTTCGTTGAGTTCTGATGTCAAATGTTATTCATCGTTCCTTGGTGGATAATCTAAATTATCTGTGAAGTACTGGAATCTGTGGTATCGACTTACACCTACTCCTGAAAAAAACAACTCTTTCCTTGTGCATAAATCAGAAATCAATAAAGGTACCGAAATACCAGAATTGTTAAAACGCCGGAAAAATGCTTACAGGCATTCGATCCGATTCTTTTCGCTCTGAGTTCAAATCTCACCAAATTCAACTTTGACTTTTATCCTTTCGAAGTCGATAAAATAAAGTACCATCGATTCCTTGGGCCAATGGAGCGATGAATCCCATCTCCTCAACAATTGTTGGCTTTGTGACTAAATCAGAAATCTTTATTATTATTATAGGCGGCGAGCTGGTAGAATCGATGGCACACCGGCCAAAATGCTTAGCGGTATTTCATCCGTCTTCACGTTCAGAGTTCATATTCTGCCAAAGTTGACTTTGCGTTTCATCCTTTTGGGGTCGATAAAACAAAAACTATTAGTTGACGACAGAGGTTGATGTAATCGAATAAAACTATACCCCGAAATTGCTGGTATTGTGCCAAAATTTGAAATCATCATTTTTATTATCATTATTAAAGCCGCAAGTTGGCAGAATCGTTAGCATCCACAGCGAAATGCTTAGCGATATTTCGTCTGTCTTAACGTTCTTTCATCCTTTCGGGGTCGATAAATTAAGTACTGGTCAAATCGACTTGCTCCTTCCCTCAAAATTACTGGCCTTGTGTCAAAATTTGAAACCATTGTTATTAATATTATTATTGAATGAGAGAGCAGTGCATGTCATCAAAATGACACTGGGGTACAAATATACGAAGCTCTACCAGTCTGATATGGGTACACCAGGCACATGCATCACAACCATATGTATGCGAAATGGTGATCTTATATCAAGATAAACAGCGTATGACCTTGCAGTTGGGTTCCAGTTAGAATTTTCATCAGGTCGAGTAGCCCATACCTTTCAAAAGGTCCTTTAATAAGAGTTGTTTAAGGATGTTGAGGGAAACACCCATGTTTCTCGAGGTGAATTATTCAACCCCTCAAAATTCCTCTCCAACACATGTCTTTGATGCTCCTCCACTACTGCTCGTGATTAGAGGTGCACATAACGTCAGCCACTAAGGGACATGCTCAACTGGTTAAGGTCAAGCAACTGACAAACAAATCTGAGGTATTGAGCAGAATATTTGCTGTAGCCCATCTTTTATACCAAGATAAAACATGTGCATGATAACACTACCAATCAGTTAAGATCAGAAGCCATGAGAGTCAGTGCCTTGTATTGAATCGATAATAATAATAATAATAATAATAATAATAATAATAATAATAATAATAATAATAATAATAATAATAATAATTATTATTATTATTATTATTATTATTGTTATTATTATTAAGGTGGCCAGCTGGCCGAATCGTTAGCACGCAGGGCGAAATTCTTAACGGCATTTCGTCAGCCGCTACGTTCTGAGTTCAAATTCCCCCGTGGTCGACTTTGCTTTTCATCCTTTCGGGGTTGATTAAATAAGTACCAGTTAGGTGCTTGGGTCGATGTAATCGACTTAATCCTTTCCCCCAAATTTGATGACTTGTGCTTTCAGTAGGAAAGATTATTATTATTATTATTATTATTAGTGGGTGTCGTACATCAGGTGTAAAATTTTGTATTCTCAAGTCAAGTATCGTTGTTATGTAATTTCTTGCCGGGCAAGACTTGTCCTTTAATTTTTCTGCAGTTGGTAAATAAATTCTAGTCAAGTACTGGTTTAGATTTAATTGACCACTCTTTTCCCCAGGGTGACTTGTTCTAAAAATCAATATTCTGAGAACTAAAGCAACGTAATTTCGGATTTATACACACACACACACACACACACACACACACACACACACACACACACACACACACACACACATTCACTCACTCACACATATACATCTTACAAATATGCCCGACATACGGAAAATGACCCCAATGCATACATATTGAATAGAATACTTTTAATGTAATACAAAGCTCAAAACTTGAACCACTGCAGAAATACAAACCCCATAGATTTCCATTCGGATGTACATTGAATGCATGCAAAAATTAAACTGTTTAAGCAGAAGCAGCAGCAGCAGTAGTAGTAGTAGTAGTAGTAGTAGTAGTAGTAGTAGTAGTAGTAGTAGTAGTAGTAGTAGTAGTAGTAGTAGTAGCAGCAGCAGCAGTGGTGTTAGTAGTACATTTAATAGAAACCAAACTTATGTAGGCCTCAAGACGCATTTATTGATGAGAGGAAGGATATAGTTAATGGGTGAATAGCAGAGTTGTCATTGACGCCATTTAAAGTCAGTGTTTGAAGAGTTGTTTCGCGAAACAGTTTGAATGAAGCTCTACCGATTCACAATATATTTATACCTTATTCATATAACTGACTGCCATATAATTGAAATTTCCTTTAGAGAATCCCAATGCCAGTTGCATTGTTAGTCCTTGAGATTCATGTGCGGAAGCCATTTAGGTTGGTAAATAACCAAAACTATAAAATGTTATATAAGTTTGTAACGTAGATAATTATATGGCTGTATAACTCGCAAATATAATGTATTTACTCACTTTTTTCATCAACAATCACCATTGGAAGAAGCTTCAACGTGCTTGGTTAGCCTACAAGAAATAGTAACCTAATCTTCCTCAATTCGTATCTTACCTTTCTTATAACGGATGAACTCAGTGGATAACAAAGCCTTCGACATATAAAAAGACCAGATGGTCATGAATGAGAAGCCTTCGATCATAGATCTTCTCCATCATGTTCAATTTTCAGTTAAACTTTATGGCAACCATTGTATAACGACTATAACCATATAGTTTGGTACCCGGAAACACTTATTACAAAGTATTCTTACAGACTTTTGAATTTTAAAACCATTCATATTAGTTTATTTTATGCAGAAGCAAGCATTTTACTGATGGAAAATCAACCGTATTTTCCAAGTGTATCGGCAGCTAAGCAGTACTGTCATCTTTAGCGAACCGGTTCCAATAAATAATGTTGGATGTTCTTCCTAAATGCGTTAAAACTTTGCTTCCTTGCAAACCCTGTTGTTTTCCTAAGTAAAAGTTTCTAAGATTTGAAAGTATAATCAGCAACAAAGTAGCATACGATAAAAGATGAAACATCGTGCTAGGTGTTCCGAATACTTCACTATGCATTATGTAAAAATCCTTCCACTAAGCTGCATTGATTCATTCGTTTATTTTAAGTGAATTGTGTGCCAAATAATCCCAGGCTTAAAATAAAAGTTTACGTCGATAACCTATCGGGTTTCTGATGCATAATAAGAAAATGGAGCCTGAGAAGGCATTAAAATAAATTTAATCCTTTTAAATTGTTTATATCTACAACTATCTATTCTATAAAATCGTTTGTTTAGTAATTCCGATAACGAAGCACTCCCGAGTGGTTTGTAAATATTTCATTTTCGTTACATAAAAAAATTTAACTGAACATCCATCCATTTCCATCGGCGATTCAAACCAATTTTTTCTTTGCGGCAGGCGTAACAGAACATCATTAAACGAATCCGTGATTGATTTGCCGAGATATTTATTTTAAATTTAAATCTAAGATGCTATGTCTATAGAAGATCGTTATTATATCGATTTAGTTGGAATTTAATGTAGTCGAAACTGGCCACAGTATTGTCTCTTCCAAGAACATGATGAATTGCTTAACAACGCGTTTGCCACACATGCAGAGATTAAAGTTATGAGACGCACAATTTCTGTAAAAATCCAAATTTAAGGAAATTAATTAATTTCTCAATACTTTAATGAACTAGATTAATATGAATGATCTTAGTTCTGAATACCAAAAAGCAATATATTTTCAAGCAGTCTAATGCTATATCACAAATAGTTTACAAGCCAATAAAAGGAGTCCTTGCAATCGACCAATCAGCGTAGAGTTAATGACCAAACGTCCATGTGAACGGGCTATGTGTGTGTATATGCGCTACTAGATAGCTCATGGAAGACAAAATCTTTAGTGAGCTACATATTTGACATTACGTGCTTTATGAAATTTGTAAGGGTAACAATGCAAACGCTAGGGAATACATATGCACCGTATAGCCTGCTGATGTGAGCTTGTTTCAATGGAACAAGGGAAAAGCATCACCGTAAAACTTTAGTGTCAAAACCTTGAACGTATCAATCATGTTTTGTCTTGCTCAAAACAAAATACAAACTCATGATATTTCAAGGTCACATTCAGCAAATGTAACTCAAGGAAAGATAAATTCGTTAGGTTGAGAAACTCTGCCACATCCTCCCTACTCATCAGACTTAGGCACTATCCAATTTTTACTTTTTATGATACTTGAGCACTTTACAAGTGGAAAATATTCAGAAGCAGAGACGATGTCAAACGAGACCCCAAACATTTTTCTCTCTTCTCTGGCCTTTTCTGTTTTTGCTCGAGGAAAAGGGAAACAGAAAACTTATTTTAAGATGGGAAATATTGCTAACGATGGTGATTACGTTTTAAGTGAATAAATCTATATACTGTATGTTGTACGCTGATCTGAATTCATTACATGATAAGCGACATTACTTTTTGGTACCTTGATACATTCAAAGTTCTCAAGTTTGTAAATAGCATTTAGTTTCTTTTATTCTCATAGGCTACCGATTTAGTTACACGGTTTCAGAGACAATTCCAACGCAAATTAAAATAAAATAAACTGCCCACACAAAAATATCAATAACATAAAATGATTTAACTTGACAGTAACAGTTTGTTTATTGAAATATTTCACGAAGGACACAAAGTAGTAAGTTGTAAGTTTTATACTTTTCTGTGGAACCATAAACCAAAAAATACAAGATATAGAATACTACCATCTATACACACATAGATTACTGTTCAATAAAACATTTGAAAATGCATAGTAAGTTATTTAAATGACAGAGAAAGTCAGATAAATATATTTTATCTCTGTTTTCTCTGTTTCAAGAGATGTATTTTCTTGATTATGTTCAAGGTAATTGAGCAATTATATTGTCTTACGCGTATAGACCGGCAAAATTTACAAACACAAGAGGCGTGATTATATGAAATATTTTGAGGCTCATTTACCAAGAAAATATTGTTTTTGATGCAATTTATACAAGCAATTAGAAAAGAAGACCCAGTAATAACAATGATTATTTGTTAGAATCGAGAGATCAAAAAATTCAAAATAGCACTTATTTGAATTAACGCTAAACTTGATTAGATTTCGTTTCAGATTTCTATCATCAGAAGGGTTCAGGAAGTACCTTAGTTTTAATTACAATCTAATTATCAATCTAAAACATTACAACCAACACTGTTGTCGAAAATGATTTTACAATATTTACATAGCCAGTCTTAATTATAATATATGTAAGAGTACACTTGGTGTGGCCAAATTATTATACCTTATCAAAGTATCAGTGATAACATAAACATAATTGACAGCAAAAGCGTAATTCGGAATTAGGTTCAGACTAAAGATTTTAAAATTCATCTTCAAAGCAATGAATAAAATTGGAGTTCTCGAGGCTGAGGCAAAACAAGATTATAAGCCTCTTTCTGAAGATGCTTCTACACACTCATGTCTGTCTGTCTTACTGTCTGTTTGTATGCATGCATGTATATGTGTATACGTGTGTGTGTATGTGTATATATATTCTTAGTCATTTGACTGCAGCATACTGGAGTACCACCTTAAGGGGTCTTAGTCGAACAAATCGACTCCAAGACTTGTTCTTTGTGAGCCTAGTACTTATTCTATCGGTCACTTTCGGCGAACCGCTAGTTTACAGGAACATAAACACACCAACATCTGTTGTCAAGTGATGGTGGGGAGGGCACAAACACAGACACAAACACACACACGTATACATACACACACAGACACACGTGTACGCTACGCACACACATACATACGACGGGCTTCTTTCAGTTTTTGTCTACTAAATCCACTTACAAGGCCTTAATCGGCCCGAGTCAATAGTAGAAGACACTTGCTCAAGGTGCCACGCAATAGGACTAAACCCGGAACCATGTGATAGGGAAGCAAGCTTCTTGCCACACAGCCACGTATATGTGTGTGTTGTGTGTATGCATGATTGTGTGTATTTCGGTTTTGTATTTGGTTAACAAGGTTCTTGATGTAATTCGTATTGAAACACTTCCTATGTCTTAGGAGGGTCATTACTCCAATAATAGTAAACACACGCACTGGTTCAATATCTCTTCTTTATTGATAATCAATCGGTTAGATATTTAACCAACTAACAAATCGATCCTGTGTTAAATGTGTTGGTTAAACACTCAATTGCTTGCATGTCTGTCAGAGTCATTTCGTCGCTATTCGCGATCTCATTAATAAAATGATCCTCTATCATGTCTGCCTTGAATCTGTTTGAGAATTAGTCTGATACCTGCGTGTGTGTATGCTTGTATGTGTGTATGTAGGTGAGTGGTTGCTTACATGTGTCTAAATGAAGAGTCGATTTTAGTTTCTGCTGAGAACATTTTAGAATTTTTGCATTTGTCCTTCGTACTTTTGTTCTGCTGTATGAACTCTTGTGTCCATATTTTTGACAACTGTAACATCTTTGCTTTTTAAAAGTACAATCGTTTCTGAAATGTAGGCCTCCACATCCGTAACATGGATTAGGACCTAGTAATCTTCTTTGGTGATACTTTCTCGGTGGACATATCTATATTCTTGCGAAATCCTTTTCTTGAATTTTTCTTACGTCGTGTTTCAGGAACATCATTCTTTGACACTCTTCTGCAACAGTCTTCAGGGTTAAATCTTGGTTCACTTGTTCAAGTTTTGAAATAATTATTGCCCATATTTCTGTATCTTCATTTACTATAAGGCATTGTATAAAAATGAGGCACTTAAATATCTCAAGAGTAAGTTCTTCAAGCTTAAAACTTTCACACGTTCTGTTGACTATTCCTGCATACGTAATAAAGTCACCATCTTCTTTTTTAGTTAAATTCCAACACTCCATTCGAGTGTTAAATAGAGAAGTTTTATCACCAAACGTGTTGGAGAGTAATTTGATTGTTTCCTGAAAACAAATTTCACTAGACTTACAGTATCGTTTATGCTCAGCCGGAGCTAATCTACGTAATAATAACCTTACTTTTTTTTTCGTCCGACCATATTTTGCAATCTTCCTTAAAAATCTCCCCGCAAAAGTTATACCCTCCTCTGGGTTATAATTGAATTCTGTTATGGAGGTCGATACGCCGTCTGGCAAAAACGAACTTACCGCATTTTTGGACTTCTTTGGGTATAACTCCAATAATTGTTGTTGTTGTAGTTGTTGCTGTATTAGTTGCTTCTGCAACTCCTGTTGTTGTTGTTGTTTTTGCTTTTGCAACTGTATTATAGAAGCTAATAGGTCTTCCATCATTTAACAAGTTGCGTCACGAACAAATTGTTAAATAACCTATGTGAGCTTCGAAACCCTCGTCACAAGAATGTTGTATCCTCCATCTCCAAATGTCGTGGTACCGCTATGATATTGTGATAGATAGTTCTGATACACTGTAGTAACAGTAATGATGCAGCTGTAACAACAACGTAATTATCAATCAATCCATTCACGAACCAACAATCAATATTCCAAACGAACTAATCTACCGAAACCTTCCGACTTCATTGCGAACCCAACTCGAACTAGCATACAAGCTTCACTCCAACCGCTACAATTTATAATCGCTCGGTCCAGTCTATTTCTCGCAAGAGGGCATCATGACTCTCGTCACAATAATATATGTATATGTGTGTGTGTGTCTGTGTGTGTGCGTATCTTTACATATGAGAGTATGAGGTTTATATATGTAAGTATATGTATACGTACATAATTATACATATACATACATATATTTGTATGTACGTGCATATATATATATATATATATATATATATATATGTAGTGAGAGAGAGAGAGATTGGAAAGAGACGGTAATATTTGTCAGTATAACAATCAATTCTAAACTATAGCATGATGATGTATCACCGAGAACAGACTAGAAATACACTATCACATGTACTGTGAGAGTTCGAATACAAGAACTGGTATATCAGACTTTTATAAGATACGAAGAATGAATGAAAGTATTATGCAGATAAACATTTCTCTTACTAAACGGAATTTTATTGAAGGATTACGTAATTCTGCATAGCTTATAACATTGATAGACACGTTTTAATCATTAAGATTTAATCATTAGACAATGATATATGTATACGTGCGCATATGTGTGTGTGCGCGTGCATATATGTGTCCGTGCGCGCGCGTACGTGTGCGTATGTATGCGTGTGTATAATAAAAAACCCAATTTTCCTGCTCCCAACATGTACTAAAAACTCCTTAAGGTACCATGAAATTGTAATATTTTCATTAATTTCTTAGTCACGATCAGCAAAAGCGAAGCCGGTTGACTATCCAATCTCATAAAAGTATATACATTCTCTGTATTACCCTTTTTTCCCCCATGTAAGGGAAACAAATCTCTGCAAAGAAGCTTTGTACTATATATATATATATATACAAACACACACACACATGTACATATATATATATACAAAGAGAGAGAGAGAGAGAGAGAGAGAGAGAGAGAGAGAGAGAGAGAGAGAGAGAGAGAGAGAAAGTGAGGAAGATGTGTATGCATGCATGCATATGTAGATTGTGCAGACATGCTAACATTAAACGATTTGGGCTGCTCTATATGAATTATTTAGGAATATATCGTGAATGCTAGCACAAAAATCATTTTACTATTTATCTCTGTTAACAAATATATATATATCTCAAAACTTTTCGTGATTTGTCAAATGAAACCTTATTCGCTGTCATTCTTAATTCTAACATTGAATGTCATATACTTTCTCTTTATATTGATATATTCTTTCGAAATATTGTCAGAGTGAAAGCTCTTTAAGAAATTTAAAGAATATAAGATTTCTTTCCCTCATTTATTTTAGTCATGCGCCTGACACACCTGAGATTTTGAAAATCATTGAAAAATATGTAGCCAAGACATTTGTATGCAAACAAACACCTTCTATCGTTGCTATTTGCGTCCGCAACAATACAGAAATATCATGCATAATTCAATTTTACCATTCATGACAATAGTTACAAGATATATCATGTAAATTGTTTAGTACATATACATACTTGTATACTCACACACACACACCGCCCACACATATACTTTATCGATACCAATTACAAAAGCTAGCGATCAAATAGTACTTCCAAATATTTCCATGTACATATCTAAATGTTATGTTATTATGGGTAACTATTGCTACATAGAAGCAGGCATATTAGAATGTCTTGATACATGACATATTCAAAGTTTCGTGAAAATTTCAGTTCTGTTTTCTGAAATGTGTTGAAATACTGGATTTGTGCTGCAGTTAACTTTTCTGGCTTGTTTTAAAGATTTGAGTCGTGAATCTATCAGTTACAAATGAGTAATTTCGTATTCAGTCCTCACTGGCCAGTATGTAATAAACATTCTTGTATTCTCTGAAGCTGAAGTATTTTCTCTGTATTTTTTTTTTTTTACTTTCATGTAAAATGCAGCCACTCAGTTTTGCTGCACATGTAAACTGCATTTAGAAATGGTCCTCTATATGCTTAGAGCAGCGATTTTGTTAACTCTAGCAATCTTATTGCAAATGTCGTTTATATTACTAAAGTGTATCTGCTCTTGAACTATGACGACATTCATGGATAACAGTTTCTGACTAATTATGCCGGACTGACTAGTGTATGCCGATGTCGGATTTAAGTTTCTGACGGATAAAACTGAAGGTATATAACTGGAGCAGCAATAGTAACCACGGAAGATTGTTGATTGTCTTGTTTTAATGCCTATCTAGTGTATGTTATATACCTGCTCTTATCTAAAATGCCTTTCTTCCTTTCATAAGTTACTTTTTTTTTTTGTTAATTCTATCAACATTTCGTTTTCTACTTTCGCAAGTAACGTCGGTATTATTTGAATTTCCAAGGAAATATCATTTTCTTTTCCAGTTCTTTATGTTTGTAATATTTAATTTCCTTTTATTACGTTTTGTTTTATTTCTGTATGCTCTGTTATCCATGTTAACTCCAAACCAACGAAAAAATGGATTAAGTTGATTAGATTAGTAAAAATGTAGTGAAGAAATTGATGAAGAGATGTCTTTGCATGTTTTATAATCTATGGATTTCTCTTCGTAAGTGAGATTTTGGGGATCGACCTACAATTCAATCATTAAATATGGTCATCCATCTCTACATTTCATTTTTAAATATTCTTTAATCTTGCCACACACACACATACTCTCTCCCCCTCTCTCTCTATCTATCTGTCTATCTATCTCTTGATAAACTTGGTTTTTTTTCTTCTTGCGGCTCTTAATCCTTTCTCCTTCTTGCTTTTCAAGATAGGTGCTATCGATTTTCCATATCTGATAATTCTGAATCCTGTTGTCGTGTATGATTTAATTATATAATTTAATTATATAATGCTTAAAATTGCGTGCTTATTTCAACCAAGATATAGCTTTTAATCGAATTTGTCTCCTATCATAGTTTGTCCCAAATAATTGATTAGATTTGTATTGTTGCAGTTTTCTGATTCCATACAAGAAGTGAAATATGCCCTCCGTGTTTTCAGAGTATTGCTATTGTGGGTAGCGTTGTGCCTTTTGTGTACTACGAAGTGTGTGATTACTTAACTATTTTTTTCCGGAAACCTGTGTGAGGGAAACCATGCAGAATGACGAGATTTGGTTGATTCGTGCCCTTCATAAGCTATACAATATTTTGTTTGCAATTATTATCGATTTATTCATTGATAACTAATTACTGGGTTCTTTTCGGTTATTTCAACTTTTACTATTATCCTTCTGACAAGCAACCTATTCGTGCATATCTGGTCTTATATTGGCTAATGTAAATTGGTTTACAAAAATTATAATTAATCATAAGTATGTTTTAATGCAATTAAAGAGTTGTATTCTAGATTTTAAGCAATAATATAAAGCTATAATATACCACATTCACTACTGATTTTTTATAAACAATAACATTGATAGCTCATTCATACATCATTCTAAAAAGTAACATAAAATTAACATAGAGTCTATTTTATTGTATTTTGGTTATTAGTATTTAGCATGTATGCTGTTTAGAGGAACAGAAGTTTAATTTATCAGATTTGTGTTCCGTAGCATCATTTAGTTCTGTTTTATCTAGACAATATTAACTAGCAATTTGCATGAAACGAATCTGCCTTTTAGTATTACATATATTGATAACACAGATCACAAGCCTGGTAATTGTGAGTCGATTACCCTAATCTTTGGTTACTCTATGATACCTATGTCATTTGCTTTAACAAAACTTCTCTCTAGACGCTACACGTATTTACGAAAATAAATATGGGCTGACACTGTACGTATTGACATTAGTCTAACTTTGATTTCCGAAGTTGATTGTACTGGATTTTTTAGGAATATGTTAATGGAGTTAAGAAATAGAAGAATTGAACAAAAGTTTAACCTCTTGTTATATTTATCTCTTTCTTGCTATATATACCTTTGTTGTTGTAAGTATGCTTACAGGAATGTAAGGTAGGAGAAATTTTACTATACAAAACATTTCAACTTTTACGTTCATTAACAAGTAATCACCGATATCATAGTTCATAAAAAAACTTCACTTCATCCTATAGAGACGACAGTCAAGCTGACAGCGACGAAATTGAAAGACATAATTGAGATAGATTACAAAGTAATCGAAATCGACGATAATGAAGCTGATGCAATGACAAACCTTAAATTTGATGACGAATTTCAGATTGTTGTTGCAGAGAGCTTGTAAGTGTGTCTATATACAGTGTTTTGTTTTAGTTTTGTAATGCTCGTTGCATTCAAAGCACGAACATGTGCGTGGTACCTAATAATGTTATTTTTTGTATGTTGTATATCTGTGCATATCTATTTATGTGTTAGTTTATGCTTTTTTAAATTCATTTCCACGACGCCTTATAGTGTTTCGCAGATGTCATTTGACTCACTAATTCTTAATTTTTTGTATCTGTATAATTTTTCCATTTTTTTCACTGATATATAAACGCCTCAACAGATGATTAAAGTATCATATTTCAAGACATATGTAAACATCTGCCGGAGTCGGTACTTCAATTAAGAAGCGCCGTCTTTCTTTTTCATGGTTATCATTGGTCACCCTGTCTCTGTGTATCAGTATATTCCAGAGCATGTTGTTTTTGTCATTCTAAGACCTATCTCGATCTATGTTTATACAAACACATTTCTGTCGGCATAAGTTCCAGTGAAATGAAAGACTCAACTCATGCTTGTGGGTATAATCTTTCTGGGATAAGCTTCAACGGCAACAGAAAATATTGCTTCTTCCAAAACTCTACATATCTTGCAATTACTTAATGCATTCTGCTTTACGACATACTTGTGAAGATTTCTGCTAGGAAAGCTTTGATTCTGTGCTGTAGTCAAGAATCTGCCAGTTTCAGCTTTTAATGTTACTTTTATCAGCCAGTTCTGTAATTTTTCATCGTACATTTCGACTCTGCTAAATATTGCAGATAGTTACATGTGAAGGATTGGCTTCCAGTTGTGTTAGCTTGACATTATGTAACCTTTGATTGAGTTTTGTTTTTAACCTTTGCTCAAATCCTGTCGTTATTTCTCCTGTTTCAACTGTTTGTCACCTCAGACTTTGTTTCATATTTGTTGGCTTAATCAAAGGCAAAGTGGTTTTTTTTTTATCTTGTTAGTATTTTGTAACTATTAGTTTCGTATTTTGTAGTTATTAGTTTCCCCGTTGTTCTTCACTGGGCATTGCTGCAGTCCAAGCGTGAATAATTTATTATAGTTTTCTAGTGGAATAAGGCCCTTCGCTTCTGTATACGTTATAAATAAAATCTTTCTATGTGAGACTTTTAGAAGTACATTCTAAATGCAATTATAATTTTTCTTGTTTTTATATTTTTCTAGTCTTACTATTTCCTATATCAGTTATATTACAACTGGTAAATCTTGAATCATAAATCACATACAAAAAAATTAAACTAAATTTGTGTAATCTATGGTAACACGAATAATGTTATTACACAACATTGCTCTGTTGCTCATTATAGAATTTTACAAAATTTTCTTCAAGTTAGGGCTCTTTTTATTAGACTAGCAGTACCAAGATGCTAACCTTTATTTGTTTTAAAGAAGAAACGGATATCGTATTTGCTTAATCAATGGTTGATCAGTCACTTGCTTAACGTTCTATTGAAGATAAAATCATTTACGCAACAACACGATCATGTAAAATAAAAAAAAAATTAAAAGTAAGAAAAATCCAATAACAATGCAATAAAAAATGCTCAATTCAAAAACCCAATTAAGCCTAATTTAGATTTAAATCTTGAATCTTCAATCTCGAAATTAGAAAGTATTTGCAGAATATAACCAATGTTTGAGATTATTTTCAAACTTCTTAGGAAGGAAATGATGTGTTTGAGTGAAAACATTATTTAAAGCGATAAATGATAGAGATATGTTTACAGTAAAATTACGTTTGTAACTAACTTTACAAATATATTTCCGCAAATCATTAGAGGATTGAATTAGTGGAGAGATAATAGATATATGTCTTTTCAGGTAAGGTATTTGAACGCAACGGTCTCATTTCTTTAGCTAATATGTGTTAATATAAATACAAAAATGTATAATTGTTATCTGATTTTCATAGGTGATGACAATGCTGACTAGTATGGGGATGAAAATGATGACGGTGACTGCAGTTTATGATGACATTGGTGCTTGTAATAATAAATAAAAAGATGAAGATGATGCCAATGATAACGATGATGATAATATTGATGATGATGATGATGACTATGATGATCATGACCTTGCCTCCTAACTATCATTATTTTCATCTTCACAACAAACTTTAGATTTCACAATTATTCCAATTGGCAATTGCCTAAAGTTTAGAAGCTGACAAATTTGGATAAATATCATGTGATACCATTGTTTGTATATGTGAAGATTCTGACAAACAAGCGTGAACATCAGAGTTCGTAGAGTTCAGTTGCTGTAAGTTAGTTAAATAGATAGAAAGATAGATAGATAAATGGATAGATTGAGAGACAGAAGGAGTGAATGAATGACAGGTGTTGTAGATTTGATAATAAGCTTGTAAAATTAAGGTTAAAAAGCAAAAATATTAGATTATTCACTTCTCACGGTAACTGAAATTAACAAACCTTCGAATGAAATAATCAGTTTGTTGAAGTAAAATTTAAAAAAAAAACTGAAACGCAATTTTAGTTTGTTAGAATTCCCGATATTACCTTATCACGTCTAAAAGTGTAGCAGTTTTATATCTTAGTTTTGGGTTTCTATCAGAAGGCTATGTTGCTCGTCAGTATAGAAAAATTATAGGTATTGGTTTTATTGATGAACCGATCTCTTTTTGGTGAGGGTTACTTAATTCATCAAACATTTAGTTACTCTTAAGCATCTTCTCTTTATCCATTCATCCATCCACTCATATTATTCTATATGAAATTATTTTTAATAAATATAGTTGTAACGAAAAGCATAACATTAACATCAACATATTTGAGTGAAATTTTAATGTAAATTTAACAAAGTTGAAAAGATAATCAGTGAGAACTGTAAATGCGTTATGAGAAGGAAACTATATATATAGTTTTGCTTATCACTGCTTCTGAAGATCATATATGGTGTCTTTAAATTCTAATCATTATTTGAAAACAACCAATAGCATAATATTGACATGCGAACATTTTCATGAGATGTCTATAGCATAAATAGATTATAACATATGCAACTTATAAGACACAACTTTCGAGGCGTTCACGTAATTCAGTATAATAGTTAATTAGTTAGTTGAAAGAGCTGAGTTATCCCATCATTCTGTAATCGAGTTTTTCATGGAATATGTAGTAAATAGAATACATATAGTAAAGTGTTTATTATATATGGCTAGGTACTGTAGGGATGTGACGAAATATTTAAGCGTATAAATATATATAAATTTAAACGTACATATAAACCACTGTGATATATAAGTAAACAAGATATTTGATACGTGGGCTTGATTTTAATATTTTGTCATTTCCATTAATGAATAATTATCCTACTTGTTAGCAAAGGAACGAAATTAAAGATGAGGTCTTTCTGCTTTTCTTATTACTCGGGATTACACATCACGATAATTAATAACTAGTGGCGAACAAGTTACACGCGAAAGGATTTGCTCCCCGGTGAATTATGAACTGATTTCGTTTCTTGAACAAAACTTATAAATCTATTTTGCTTCATTTTCGCTGACTTAATATTTCGCTACGTTAATGGATGGTAATCGGTAGCAAAACGATGCTGCACTAAGTTAGGTAATGATAGAGAGTTTCCACCGTTTAGCTTTCAACTATTAATTTTCAATCCTACGTGTGTAATCGTTTTTCATATTTGCTTGCGTTTATGAATATAATAAAACTACTGCAAGACATGATTTCCTCCAAACATCGAAACTATTTTCAGTTAAGATCGTATCTACCTTCTTAGGTAGGGTTATTGAGTATAGATATTTTTGAAAACACCAATAGAAATCATAAGTGATTCATGGCCTCAAAGAAATATCTGTGTAGACTATATTTATGCATTTATAGCTCTGAAAAGTGGGAATTCTGAAGAAATAGTTCAATGAAAATACTCAAAGTTGCAACTAAGCAATACCTATATGATGATGAATATAAACTTTATTATGAAGCTGTATGCGAAAGACTGATAAGGATACACTATTTATTCTTGAACAGTGTTTACAGCTACTGTGATCTTGATTATAGACATACATTTTACATATTTATGTTTCTTGGTGAGCAAAGTTTGAAAACCACATAAATTGAAATCAAAACTCATATTTACTCTAGTTCTATATAAGAATGTAAAAATCTACAATGCAAGCATAGACGCCAGAACTTAGATCTATGCTGCTGTTGATATGTGAATTAGAGAAACATTTCCTTGATTGAACGTCAGCTTCTCTTACATATTGCCAACAACTAAATCAATTGACGGATGAAGAATTATGTATCGGCCAACGAGTCCAAGGACTTTAACGGATTTCATTTCAGTAACTATGCGAATGTTCGTTATTTACTTAGTTATTTGCTTATGACAGTGTCAGTGTATTATATAAGGTTGAAAACAAAGGTCTGTCAAAGAATGTTGCAAAGAAGTGCATGCTTACGCATGAAAAAATGAAGAAATGTAGAAGCTGTACAATGAATTTATATTTTATATCATAAACCACAGAAATAAATATATTTACTTGAATTGAAAAACTTTCAAATCATCATGTCTGCAATATTAATGTTTCTATAGTGGACTGTCTCTGCGCTACACGTCTTCGTCTTTTAACGGTAGCTAGCGAAGAGACAAATGAGGTAAAATCTTCACAGGCTATGTATGTGGTTAATTTCTGTACCCACAACGATGTTTCTAGAATGAAAGTAAGTTTGCTAGGTAAAGTCAAATTTTAATTTCCGAACCTTTTTTCCTCCTTCTGATGTTTAAAAGCGACCCTACAATATTAACATCGACTGTGGGAAATGTTTCGTATAAAATATTGTTAGATATTAATTTGAATAAGCTTCCAGAGCTTGTTGATATTTTAAATAGAAAATAATAAATTAAACATTTTACATGATTTGATAATTTAGTTGAAAGCGCTGTATCCAACAGAAATGGATAAACTCAGTTGGTGACATGCATTTGTAGTATTTAAATTGGTATAATGAAATTCATTTTCGACATGTTTGCCTCATATAAGTCGCTAGCGCAGTGTTAAACATGAAATAACATATTTACTACTTATATGAATACTTTACGTATTCATATATATATCTAGCAAGAAGCGTGAGTGAAGTTCAGAATATTTTCTCCATTTAGATGCTAAAATATCGCTCAAGAAAACGTTTTTTTTCAAAAGATTTTGCATTTAGTTTTCTTTCAAATTCTTTCAAAAAGAATATTTCCTCATAACAATTTTAAATACATACATACATACACACACACATACATACATACATACATACATACATACATACATACATACATACATACATACATACATACATACATATATACATGCATGCATGCATGCATACATACATACATACACACACACACTATGATATACATGTTCATACTACATACGTTCCGGCAGATTCTAACGTAAATATGCTAATCCTTGTTGTATTTCGTTATTAGGAAGCGACTTCTACTTTCAGACGAATGTGCGGCCATAACACACTCGGTTTCTCGGCGTAAGCTGACATTAAGGTACCTGCGTTTCGAAGTCGTCGCGTGTCTACCCAGCCAAAGCTGCTCCGCAACAAACAATTGAACAAGAGTCTTTTGACAATTTTTTAAAGGATTCATTGAACTTATTATTTCCTGATGCCTGTTGATATCTGCCAAATAATAACAGGTTGACACCTGAACAGTCTCTGTGAACCGAGAAATTCAGAACAATGATATACATTCTTAGTAAGTTTTGACAGAGTCTAACTGTTGTTGTATTTTGATTAGATAACAACTATTTTTTCGAGAGACGAATGTGAAATATACGTATCGTTTTACACACACACACACGCACACACACACACACACACACACACACACACACACACACACACACACACGTGCTCAAATGGACACCTCACACACGCACGCACATACATACACATACACACACATGTACATACACACACGCGTACATACACACATACTCACACTTGCTCACACACCCACAAAAGTGTAATGCTTGTATGCATGTGCGCATCTTTGTGAAGTAAGCTGACAAAGTACGTAAAAAAATTCCGATCAGGATTGAGGCATAACATATTCATGCCAGGAACACAGCAATAACTAGATTAAATTATGACAATCAATTGTTAATAAAAGAAGCTTTTGGTTGTCTACCCATGATGCCACATGATCTTCTCTGTCAATTTCCATTTTAACTACAATTGAGACGTATGTAAATATATAGTGTAGATCTCACACAAGCATTGATAAATTAAATCCGCGACTTTTACTTTCCATTACTTTTACGTAACTTAATCAAAGAGAAAGGCTGTTTCTTTCAGAAAGTTTCTTATATTGGGATAATGAAATGTCTTCGTGTAACGCATACAGAAATCCTAGTCCGCTTCCAAATAGATATAGAAATAAAAAATGAAACCGGTTTAGTAGTATGAAGTATTTCTCCTATATACTATGGTCTACAAAACGTAGTCTTTTGCCTTCTGTTAGATTCTGCAGTTATTACAGAAAAGAACTGGCGTCCTAAATGTATCACTACAATGGTGGAGCTTAATTGTGCTTGAATTCTGAGTGAATAATTGGTGATTTTTGTCAACATGGATCTTTAGATTCCAGAAGATTAACAAAAAATATTAAAAGGCATTTTAAACAAATTCCAATTGCTGATGGTTCATACTTACAGTTCGTTACACACACACACGCACACACACACACACACACACACCCACACACACACACACACACACACACACACACACACACACACACACACACACACACACACACACACAGTTAAAACTTTTCATAGCCACAATAACGCACCGTCTTATTTACTGACAAGGGAGCTCACCTCCCTCATCAGTAAACACGACGATGCATGAGTTGTTTTGGCTCTTATTTTTAGCAAAACTGGTGCTGAATAGCTCTTTCTATCGCTTTAGTGGCCTATATACTTCTGCTTTTCGGTTGAAAAATTTCTAACAAGTTACTCTTATTATGTATATAGATGGATATATATATATATATATATATATATATATATATATATATAAGTCAGTAAATAGTGGGGTTGTGTTAACCGGACGTGGAGAAATAATAGGAAAATGTAAAAAAGCCAGAATGCTGAACTGGGAGCATAATTTAATGAACATTTTTTCTAACCGGTTTTCATTGCGATGAAGCAAATTATCAAGAAGAAGGAGAATGAAAATGTTTTTTTACAAAGAAGTACAAAAAAGTACAAAATGAAGAAAATAATATATAAAATAATAATATATAAAAAAAATATATATACCCATACATTATATTGTCTTTGAGCTTTTGTAGTTCAATAGTAGTTCATGTATAAATTGGTAGGAAAAATAAGGATGCATGAGAGTTGAGAGTTTTGTTAGGTTTTAAAAAAGGGTTAAAAGTTTGTGTTAAGCAGGAAATGTGGTGTCAAAACAGGAAGTGTGTGTAAGGGGAGACAAGTGTTTTTAGTTAGAGTTATGAACTCTTTTTTTCAAAACAGGAAGTTTGTGTCTGTTCATAGAGAAATAAGGTCACTGAGGGGTGTGTGTGTTAAGAAATGGTTGGAATTTCTCTATGAAAAGATTCTCCTTGTTGATTCTTTCTTGTGTGGAGATTCTGTCTTTACATTGATAGAAAGGGAATATAATGAATTTAGGGTTTTTGTTTCTGGCGCAAGAGTCTATGTGGCCACTGAGTGGAATTTTGCGGTATTGAGGGAGGTTTATTTGTTCCTTATGGACAGCTACTCTTCTACGTAATGGGAGGCTCGTCTGTCCGATATAGAAGTTTTGGCAACCTGCGCAAGTAAGGACATAAATGAGGTTACTCGAGGAACAAGAGAAATTGGTTTTAATTTTAAACTTTGTTCCTCGTTTGAAGGTAAATTCAGAGCCTTCAAGTAGGTAAGGGCAGGTGCCACAATTAGGGCGTGCACATTTGTTAACTGATGGGGGTGGAAGTGGTGTATGTAGTTTGGAATTGGTTAATAATGTTTTCAGAGATTTGTGTTGCCTTTTGCATTTAAGGACTTTGTGTGTATTAATGATATTGTTCATTTTCGGGTCTGTGGTGAGTAAGGGGAGGTTTTGTTTAATTGTGGTGAATGCTTCGATGTTATTGGGGTTATGGGTGGAGATGTATGGAAGTATTTTGGGGTTGGGTGTGTTATTATGTTGGTTTGTTTTTAGTGTGTTTTTGTCAAGTTCCTTGGCACATTATATTCCAAGATCTATGAGTGTGGAGGGATATTGGCGTTGTAACAGTGTTTTTTTGAGATCTTGTAAGCGTATTTCTCGAGTGGTAGGGTCAGAGACAATGGTGCAAATTCTTTTAGCTAAATTAAAGGGGATATTTATCTTGGTGTGTTTTGGGTGGTATGAGCTAAAAAGGAGGTATTGCTGTGAGTCTGTAGGTTTGTGGTGGATGTCGGTTGTGATTTGGTTATTAGGTGTTTTTATGATTAAGAGATCAAGAAAAGGGAGATGATGTTTGCTGAATTCCATAGTGAATTGAATGTTGGGATGTATGTTATTAAGAATGGATTTGAATTCTAGAAGTTTTTCATAGGGTTCATTCCATATGATGAAACAGTCATCCAAATATCTTTTCCAGTTACCCATTAAAAAGATGTGGAAAAGGTGTCCAAATTTCTGACGTGAGGTTTCATATAGTGTTAATTCAAAGAAACCCATTATGAGGTTCGCAAGGACTGGTGCAGCTTTAGTACCCATCGCGATACCACATTTTTGGCGAAAGTATGTGTCTGCAAACAGGAAGTAATTGTTGGTCAGAATGAACTTAAGTGATTCTATGATGAAAGTTGTGTTGATGCGATTAGGAAATGTTTCTGGGTGTTTGTGCAGCCAGAATTTAATTGCCTCAATCGCATATTCATGAGGGATATTTGTATAAAGGGTGACCACGTCAAAAGATACCAAGAGTGACTCCTCGTTTGTTGTTTTCGGGAGGTGATTGAGCATGTCAAGATCATCTCTGATGTAACTTTTGATGTGGCTTAGGAAAGGTTTCAAAAGAATGTCCAAGAAATTGCTTAAGCGATGTGTTTCGCAGGAGGTGCCCGCTATAATGGGTCTTAGTTTTAAATCTTCCGGTGCCTTGATGTTGATGTAGATTTCAGAGGAGAGTTTGCAAGCTTCGGTGATGGATTTGTTCTTATGGATTTTAGGGAGGCCATAGAAGAGGCTGGGCTTGCATTTGAAATTAGTGATGTAATCTTTTTCTTTGTCCGTGAGTCCTTGACCTTGCTGGAGTATAAGGGTGGTGAGGTTTTTGAGAGTTTTTTGTTGTTTATAGTTGGTGATAGTTTCATAGAAGGAGTTATCGTTTAGTAAGGAGAGTGCTAGGTGTTTGTAAAAATCTGTGTTCATTAGGACTACAGTACTACCTTTGTCAGCTTCTTTGATAGTAAGGCTTTTGTCCTGTTGTAAGTCTCTTAGATTTTTCCATTCTATGCTATTAAAGTTTGATTTGACCTTGGTTTTAGGTGGGGTAAAAGGGAAACTCTGGATGTGGTTGCAAAAATCATCCAGTGCTTTATTCCTTCCTTTGGGAGGTATGAAGTTGCTTTTGTTTTTAATAGTTGAGTCATCCTCATTGTTGAAGTCTATGAAAGCTTCTGTTAAACGATGCTTTCTGCAAAATTCTGAAATGTCATCCTTGATCTCAGGGGGGTTGGGTGTTCTTGGGGTGGGTGTGAATTTTAAGCCTCTGGCTAGGATGTTAATTTGGGTTTGTGTAAGGGTTTTATTAGAGAGGTTTATTATTTTAGTTTTCTTTTTAGTTTTCTTTTGATGGGTCTGTATTAGCGGTAGTGCCTGTTTTTCTCCCATCTGTCTAAAAAATGGTTGTTGAAGTGGGGGGTGTAGTGATTGTTAGAATTGTGGTAGAAGGGGTAGGGGTAGGGGTATTGTTGGGTGGATAGGCTGGAAGTGGATGGGTAGGTATAGTGATTGTGTTGGTATGGGATATGATGGTTTAAGGTCTTGTGAGAAATGCGGTGGGTTTTTGGGTGTTTGTAGGGTGGATTGTGTGCAAGGTTGGAGTTGAGTAGGTAGTTATTGTGGTTCTGTTGGTGTGGGTTGCCTGGGTATGAAGATCTGTAGAAAAAATGGTATGCTTGTGGGTGTTTGTTGGGTGGACGGTATGGGGTACCTTGGGTGGGAGATTTATGCATAGGTGTGGGTAGGATTCCTTGTTTGTTATTGGTGTGAGAGTAAGGGGCATTGAGATGGGGATAATAGCAAGTATAAGGGGGGTTCATGATGCTTCTAGTCCATATGGAAGGAGAATGGTTGAGTTGGGTCTTGTCTGGATTATTTTGTGGGGAAAAAGGGTTTTTGTAGGGTTGGAAGAGGATGTGTTTGGTGTGGAGGGAGGTAGGGGGGTATGTGTGTTTGTAGTGTGGTTTGGGGTGGTGTTTGTGGGGAGCAGTGGTAGTATGTATTGTTGGTCCTTTTGTGAAGGGGTTTTTTGATTTGAGGTTTAATATGAATTGTTTCATAGTTATGGAGGAATTTTTTGTTGTTTTCCCAGTGTTTAAGGGAAGTTAGTTCTTCCTTTTGGCATTCATCTTTCCACAGCTTAATAACATGTTCGAGGGATTGCTCGTTGGAGTGTGTGGTAAGTTCGAAGAGCATCTCATCATCAATTTTTGTGTATTTTTGTTCGTGATTTTGTGCTCTGAGTTTTAAAAGTTCCACTTCAGTTTTCATCTTTTCAGATGCCAGTTTTTCTCTTAGAAAACGTTGTTCTTCTGGTTCATCTGTGATGTGTTTAATTTGGAATTTACGGGGTAGTATGATGGGAGAAGAGTTTAACCATTTGTCATAAATTTCAGCTTTGTTGTGGTTTTTAAGCATGTTCCAGAAAAGGAGTTTTCTGTTGTGCAGTTTCTTGGTCCAGGTAGATTTGATCTGGTTTTTGATGTGTAGTGCTGGAGTTAAAGTGTGTTCATTCTGTGAGTTGGATGATGTATGTGGTTCCTTCCATGATGAGTTGGTAATTAAAGTTTTTAGTGTAGTGCTAATTTCATTTAGGTTATCATTAATCTTATCCGAAAGATGTTGATGTGGGTTGTTTACAGGGATATCTTGGGTTGAACCTCATAATGGGTTTCTTTGAATTAACACTATATGAAACCTAACGTCAGAAATTTGGACACCTTTTCCACATCTTTTTAATGGGTAACTGGAAAAGATATTTGGATGACTGTTTCATCATATGGAATGAACCCTATGAAAAACTTCTAGAATTCAAATCCATTCTTAATAACATACATCCCAACATTCAATTCACTATGGAATTCAGCAAACATCATCACCCTTTTCTTGATCTCTTAATCATAAAAACACCTAATAACCAAATCACAACCGACATCTACCACAAACCTACAGACTCACAGCAATACCTCCTTTTTAGCTCATGCCACCCAAAACACACCAAGATAAATATCCCCTTTAATTTAGCTAAAAGAATTTGCACCATTGTCTCTGACCCTACCACTCGAGAAATACGCTTACAAGATCTCAAAAAACACTGTTACAACGCCAATATCCCTCCACACTCATAGATCTTGGAATAAAACGTGCCAAGGAACTTGACAAAAACACACTAAAAACCAACCAACATAATAACACACCCAACCCCAAAATACTTCCATACATCTCCACCCATAACCCCAATAACATCGAAGCATTCACCACAATTAAACAAAACCTCCCCTTACTCACCACAGACCCGAAAATGAACAATATCATTAATACACACAAAGTCCTTAAATGCAAAAGGCAACACAAATCTTTGAAAACATTATTAACCAATTCCAAACTACATACACCACTTCCACCCCCATCAGTTAAAAAATGTGCACGCCCTAATTGTGGCACCTGCCCTTACCTACTTGAAGGCTCTGAATTTACCTTCAAACGAGGAACAAAGTTTAAAATTAAAACCAATTTCTCTTGTTCTTCGAGTAACCTCATTTATGTCCTTACTTGCGCAGGTTGCCAAAACTTCTATATCGGACAGACGAGCCTCCCATTACGTAGAAGAGTAGCTGTCCATAAGGAACAAATAAACCTCCCTCAATATCGCCAAATTCCACTCAGTGGCCACATAGACTCTTGCGCCAGAAACAAAAACCCTAAATTCATTATATTCCCTTTCTATCAATGTAAAGACAGAATCTCCACACAAGAAAGAATCAACAAGGAGAATCTTTTCATAGAGAAATTCCAACCATTTCTTAACACACACACCCCTCAGTGACCTTATTTCTCTATGAACAGACACAAACTTCCTGTTTTGAAAAAAAGAGTTCATAACTCTAACTAAAAACACTTGTCTCCCCTTACACACACTTCCTGTTTTGACACCACATTTCCTGCTTAACACAAACTTTTAACCCTTTTTTTAAACCTAACAAAACTCTCAACTCTCATGCATCCTTATTTTTCCTACCAATTTATACATGAACTACTATTGAACTACAAAAGCTCAAAGACAATATAATGTATGGGTATATATATATTTTTTATATATTATTGTTTTATATATTATTTTCTTCATTTTGTACTTTTTTGTACTTCTTTGTAAAAAAACATTTTCATTCTCCTTCTTCTTGATAATTTGCTTCATCGCAATGAAAACCGGTTAGAAAAAATGTTCATTAAATTATGCTCCCAGTTCAGCATTCTGGCTTTTTTACATTTTCCTATATATATATATATATATATATATATATATACGAGTGAGTAGACAAACGAAAGGAGGGCACTCAACATACTTATTAGGAGTCACATGTATAGATCAAAAGAGTTTGATTCAAACTATTTTGATCCACAAGCACACACACACACACACACACACACACACACACACACACACACATATATATATATATATATATATGTGCGTGTGTGTGTATATCTATATATAAATATATATTTATGAATAATACATGTATATATATATGCACATATATATGTATATACATGTATAAGGCGCATGGCTTAGTGGTTATGGTGTCGCATCTACGATTGCAAGATCGTGGGTTCGTTTCTCGGTGCGGGCGTTGCGTTGTATTCTTGAGCAAAGCACTTCATTTCAGCTTTCTCTGTGATCATTTCGTCATTTGACATGGTACAGGTAATGTCGATTCGAGATATACAGGTAATGTCGATTCGTTGGAGGAACTGAGCTTATGTGAACGCAAATATTTGATCATTTTAAACAAATCATCTGTGTGGTTGTTCGGCAAGGAATTGCAGAACCCTCATACATCGTCTAACGATGGGACAGTCTTCCCCCTCCGTCTGTTGATAACACGTGACAACAAGCCATTTTCCCCGTCTCTCTGCCTTTTTGGGATGGGATGTATATATATATATATATATATATATATATATATATATATATATATATGTTAAAGTATGTATTTGTACCTATGTATTTATTAATACATTAATTTAACATGGTTAATGTACTTTAAGATATGCCATCCGGTACGCCAAGCGTCGATGTTTAACTATTCGCACATGTATGTGTGTATGTTTGTATGTATGCATATGTATTTGTTTTTATAGATGTTTGTGTATATACATAAATATATACACACACACACACACACACACACACACACACACACACACACACACACACACACACACACACACACACACACACACACACACACATATATATATATGTATATATATATATATATATATATATAAATATGTATATATATATATATACATAAACATATATATGTATATATAGGCATATATCTACTTCTATATATAGTCACATATGTTTGTGTATGTCTGTGTTTTTATATGTGTGTGTGAGTGTGTGTGTGTGTTTATGTATTCACTTGTAAATCTATATAAGCATTTCTGTCTATAATGAAATACAGCGATATTTTATGCGCATATATCTTGCCGCTAATGCTTTGATTTTATATGTATTTCTTAACATTACATCCCAGTAAACATCATATGTTTTCTCCATGTCATTACATCCCAGCATTTGTCAACATTGCAATGCTTCTGCCATGTTAGTGGTTAATTTGTATGTATTTCCATCTATTGGATAACTCATTTGTTATATTTTCTTGTACTATTTCCTTAAATTCCCTCTGTTCATTTTCCCATCCTAATAATCGTTCCATGTTGAGATATCCCGATTATATTGCCTCTAAAATTCTAAGGCATATTTTCAAATCCTTTATAGTTTATTGTTTATCGCAATAATCTATTCAACATTTCATTTTCCTTCATTATAATACAGCTGTTTACCAATATCTCCTTCCTATATATCATTCCTACTATTATCTCAAGATTTTTATAGGCATTCCCTCTTATTAAAACGTTTACAATATACGCATATATGCCTACATATGTGTGCGTGTGCACACATATGCCTACATAATTGTCCTTGTGTACACATACATATATATATGCATATATGGGTACAGGACGTCACAAACCGTAAACAACATGAAATACGAAAACAAGAGTTGAATACGCAAACAACGAGAGAAACAAATGGAAAACAGGGCAAGTAACATAAAGAACGACCATATACTCCTCATTTCGAGCATTTAACGACAATATGAGTATTCGATGGCAGTTGCTCCCACAAAAGCCAAAATAAAATTTGGGATTTATGGAGTGTCAAAGCTGGTAACAAAAACAGGAAAGTGGAGACATACAAGGAAACTGAACGAAAACAAATATGGAGGATCGTTAGACTAGATAAAGATAAAATAGCGAATTCTGGAGAAATACATATTACCTCAGTGATCAGAGTACCATAAAACAGATATATATGTATGTATGTATGTATGTATGTATGTATGTATGTATGTATGTATGTATGTATGTATGTATGCATATATATATATATATATATATATATATATATATATATATATATATATATATATATATATATATATATGCATATATGGGTGCAGGATTTCACTGTTTTCGTTGTGTAACGTGGGTCGTTTCCCTTTCTTGGAGGCCTCCTGACAAATATCGCTTATTAGAAAGCGAAACGAACATTATGTAATAAATTTTCGTTGTAAACATTTTTCTGTTTTAAAACACTATCTTGATTGGTTTATGTGAGGCGGCCGAAAACTTGCATAGCCATTTTTGGTGGTCGTCCTGCATCTTGCCCTATCATTCAGAACCTCTACTACAAAATGTATATATAGGTATGGAAATGACTCTATAACACAACTAATGTTTCACCTGTAAAAAACGCAATGAGAAACATCCACTTACAAGTTGGCAATTAGTAGAAATTTACAATAGTTTCAAGTGGCCGAAGACTTTTGCACGGTACTGTATAAGGCAGTTTTTCTCTTAGTATTATTGATTTCAGAATTTCAACTGCGTCGCTTCAAGAACCTCTCACCTCAATGAACTCCCGTTTTTTTTTACTTCCTCTTGATTGTATTTTATTTTTCTCATCTATAGTTACCAGAATTTTAAATATTTTAAACGTATTTCTGTCATTTTGTTTTAGAGTTGGGCCATTTCTTACTGAATTTAAATTTAATTTCATTTATCATTTGCTCTCGTGTATTAAATCTTAATACAAGATACTATTCTTAAATAGTAAGCCTGCTACCAAATACGGTATATAATAGCTATAATTTTAAATTAAATCACATAACACAACTTCACCTTATCTTCCTTATGCTTCGAATCCATCCTTTGAGTTATATTTTCCTTCTTTCTTTTCTCCTTCCCTAATTATATCAAATAACCTGCATACCAATTTTCTCTCATTAAATTCTTAAGAGACTAAAATTATCGACACACATTCGTAAAACTGTAAACTTATGCTTTAGTAAAATACTAATACTAATATTACTCCTACTACTAATAATAATATAGGAGGGCATGTGCGTATTTGCGTGTGTAGATGTAAATATATATGCATATATATGCATGTATATGTATGTACGTGTGTGTATATATACATACATACATGTATGTATGTATGTATGTACTATGTGTGAGTTTGTGTGTGTGAGTTTATGTATATGTCTGTAAATGTGCGGAGCTGGAAAATCTAAGTATTGCCAAATGTAAATGAAGGTTCATCTTTATTCATTGACAGTTTTACTAACTCAGTCTCACCAGCATCAGAATATATTTAAAACCATTTGTGTGTGTGTGTGTATCTGTATGTGTGTGCGCGCGTGTTGTCTGTGTGTGTGTGTGTGTGCGGTGTGAGGTGTGTTTGTGGCGTGTTGTGTGTTAGTGCGTGTGATTGTGTGTGTGTGTGTGTGTGTGTGTGTGTGTGTGTGTGTGTGTGTTTGTGTGTGTGTGTGTGTGTGTGTGTGTGAGTGCACTCACTTATACTATAAATAATTGTGTCCTTTCGTTGTGCGCATATCTGCAAATTTGCAGCGACAATAAAATTGAATTGACTGTAAACTGTCGTTCTCTAGAGACGTAAAATATGGGAATTTAATGACAAAAGTATTTTTTTGAAAGAAAATCAAATCACTTCGGTTTATTTTAAATTTATATGAAACTAGTGAACTATATTAAACAATTAGTTGAATCACAGCTGATCAAGCCTACAGAGCATTAAATCTCCAATTTATGTATTTTTGGTGCAAATCTTACTGCTGTGATGCATTTACTCGCAAGATACGCTATCATTCATTACATTTGATTGTAAATAGCATTTGTGGTGACAGTTTCTCATTGCAAAAATTAGAACTGTATAACTTAAAATTTCCTGGCTTGCACAGTGTTGCTTTCGTTTTATGTGTTTGTGTGCTTAGCGATAGATTAGTCGCATTTAGACTCCCTTGCGATTAAATCCACGGTTTGACTCCGATTGTTGTTCTGTTCGTGATAGCAGATGTTATGAATGATGCGCAACACAGTAGAGTAAACTGACTGTGTATAGCTATCCGCCCCTGTGAATTGTTTGTCAAGACGAGTGATTCAACTATGAAAACTGAATACTCAATGGCACTAGCGACTTCTGTTAGTTTACAACGAGAAATCAAAAGTAACGTGTTATATATATATATATATATATATATATATATATATATATATATATGCGCGCGCGCGCGCGCGCGTGTGTGTGTGTGTGTGTGTGTGTCTACCGTAAGACTTCACTTCCACACACGCCAGCTTAATCTAATTCGTCCTTAGTCGAAAGACACCTGTTGTTAATGTCCTTTATTTGCATATGTATTTGTACCATTTTCCCGTTTTTTCCGTCATTGACTTCGTATACATTCGCTGCTTTCTTCCAAGGAATCTAGTGCTCTTAGCTTAGCTTTTCCTTGAGGCTAGCCAGATTGAAGCAGTCTCAAGTATAACCAGCTGAAATCGCAAAGATGATCTGGAACTCAACTGAAGAAAGAAAACTCCGAATGACCTGTCCTTGTTTTCTTTGTATCGTCTGTCTGGATGCTTTGTTGTCCCTTTTTCTGTATCATTTAACTGTCTGGATGTTTTGCGTTCTTGTCCCATTTTTGGCATTCATTTTTATATAAATATAGCGGCGTACGTACACTTTGGTCGCTCTTATATATATATATATATATATATATATCAATAAGTAACCTGTTATATGTATATATATGCATATATATATATATATAAATATATATATATATATATATATATATATATATATATATATATATATATATATATATATATATATATATATATATATGCATATATATATATATATATATATATATTTACATACATATATATATATATATATACGTTTTGTGTTGTACACACACACACACACATATATTTGACAGAGATAATTGGTAAAGGAATTAGATTTATAAAGCTAGTGATAACGAAAAGAAAATATGCAAAACGAATGAGTACATGATATATATAGAAAAATAATTGAATTTAGATGAACAGCATATGTTGCTGCTCGTTATATATCGGATATTAGCACTTTGCAATTAGCGGATTAAAAATATTGATCCCTGCATTCACCGAAGGAAAAAAAATTCACACACACACACACATACACACACACGCGCACACCCAGGCGCACACGCAAACGCACACGCATACGCACACGCATGCGCACACGCATACGCACACGCATAGGCACATGCATACGCACATGCATACGCACATGCATTCGGACGCACATACACAAACGTTTATTGAAGATCTTGTTTCTGGATTTAAAAATTTCTAAGTCCTTTTTTGTTGAAAGTAAATATACGTATTACTTCAGCGATTAGAGTACCATAAAACAGATATATGATCGAAAAGGGTATCATATTAAATATAAATATATCCATTTTATACCCTGTAAATTATCTCATAATAAAAATATAGAAAATCAGTTGCATTAAAATGTTGTGAGAAAATCCATATCCTCCTTTATGCAAGTGAATCAACAAATAATAATAATAATAATAATAATAATAATAATAATAATAATAATAATAATAATAATAATAGTAATAATAATAATAATAAAAGTAATTATAAAAATTATTTTCTATCTATAATTTTATTTTAGAAAGCTATCAAATGTTTAAATACCGATTGCTACTTCCACGATGGTATTAGAACCGAAATAATATGAATCTTTATGAATCTTTATCGATTGTTTGTTTGTACATGCGTCATTAACATACAGTATTACTGATAAAACCAACTAAACATGTCAGTAGTAAAAGATTTCACTCTACTTTTAATGTGATTTAAAACATTTGTATGTAATGGCAGAATATTTAGTTTGTATCTGAAGAAATATTTTTCAGTTAAAACCAAAGTTAAATTTAATATACATATCCATACTGCAAACAGTGGAAATAATATAAATAAATCATAGTATTTTATGATTTCGAATATGAATTTTTCTAGTTATTCAAATCATGTAATATCACGTTTTAACAAAATTTTTGAAATACGAAAATATAATAAACATTGATGAAATAGAGTAATGTTCTTCATTTTCCTACTAAACGTAATTAAACGCCTGCATAAAATGATTGTGACTATATGAAATTCGTTAATGAAGGATATAAGGTAAATTGACAGCATAGGTTTTCCTTAAACACATTTTCAACACACACCGTGCTTTAACATGTTATTGTTTTACAAGAAATAAAAAACAAAATCAAATCTAATTTTTAGCGAAGCAACACGAAATAGACGCCATAAGTTCACCTTAAGTTTGATCAAAATCGCACTCTATTGCTTCTACTACTTTATATGAATACGGAGCTGCATAAATATACGAGTTAGTGATAAAATACGTATGTAGCTATAGTGTTGGACCTCGTCGATCATAAGATCATGGTTTCTATTCCCAGAGCGGGTAGCGAAGTTAATACAATCTACTCAATTGAAATGAGTATCAATCGGGCACAACCTTCTCTTTTTTCCATATGTCGAATCCTAGAATGTCCATTGGCTTAAGAATGGGAGGGCCTAGTGGATGCCTCTGCCTGCTCTTAACAACATAGGCACCTAAAACTATTAGCAAAAGTATAGTATACATTACCTAGTCATTCATTATATGGTTTCTGTTTTCAGTGTTTCTGATAACAAAGTTATCTTTGACGTTATCACAATTTTGAATGACATAAAATGTCGGTCTTCATTAGATCTGGACTTATAGCTTCCCTACTGGTAGTAATTTAGGAGAATGATATTCGAAGTAGTTGAGGAACGTCATTGTTAATGGCTGTCTTGCTTAATTTTGAGAAATTAGAACGGAGTGTGATCGAAACATGGTTGACAGGGTCAGAGCGTTGTCCTTCATTGATGCAAAAGTTCTTGGTTGAGGAATAGTATTTCCGCATTTAGCTAATAAATGTTTATATTCGTTTCTGTCAAATCCTATTCCTATATCCGCTGAAAATATGATTGAATTCAGTTGTCAGTGGAATTTCTATTTTATTTCCAAGTTGGCCTTTAGATCTCCCACAAAAGAAAAGATATATTACTTTAGTGTCACCTGCTGCTGTAGATTGCACATAATCCATGGTTGCTTATAAAAGGAATGACACTAGATATATTACTAAGACATACAAAGGAACAGACCGTCTTTTTCCTTATAATAATCCCTCCGAAAGACATAACAGTGGATACTATCTTTTTGATTTCAGTCACAAAGTAGAGGAGTCTTGACTAAGATTTTCTTGATTAAGGTCGAAGGTGCTTTTGTCAAATGCAATGATTTCCGTAGGTATGAACTTATAATCAAACGCCCTTTTACAATCATATCAAACTCACAAATTTTCGTTTCCATTCATTTCAGACAGCTTGACATTATTCGTTAAAAATCTTTCGGAATATATTCAGTCACTTCTTTTTCCCAACCTGATCATCACCCGATTACATTGAAGGACAAGTATTGGTCTCTCAGGAATTGAGTGAGACAAATTGTGTAAAATATTCAGGCAAAATATATTCAAAATATTCAGAACGAATATTTTGAACAAAATATCCAAGAAAGCCTTATAATTTCATTTAAAATTTTTTTTATCATTCTTGGTTTCAAAACTTTCCGTGCTATATAGCAAGGATTATTGGCACATTCGTGCACTTTTGTAATTCCAGTTCAATTATCAGGAAGTATGCAATTTCTAGTTTGGGGTATTAGTTGCTTCTTTCCTAAACTATGGACATGGTGAGAATTGGCAGTGTCTTGAATGAGTGAGAAGTTCTTTCTAGAGATAGCGTTGCTCATCTGTTAATCAGATGATAACATCTAGAAAAGGTTGTCTATGCAATACAGCTCGCTTAATCCTAAAACAAGTAAACAGTCTGTGGTAACTTCCAATAAATTTTCAACTTCTCAAGTGATGGCCATACACGGAAACAACTTAACTTCCGTAGTGTGTGTATATATGAATATATATATATATTCTTTTATTCTTTTACTGGCTTCAGTCATTTGACTGCGGCCATGCTGGACCACCGCTTTTAGTCGAAGAATTCGACCCCAGGACTTATTCTTTGTAACCCTAGTCGGTCTCTTATGCCGAACCACTAAGTTACAGGGACGTAAACACACCAAAATCGGTTGTCAAACGATGGTTGGGGGACAAACACAGACACACATACAAATACACACACGCACACACACACACACACACACACACACACATGCATGACAGGCTTCTTTCTCTATCCGCCTACCAAATCCACTCACAAGACTGGTCGGCCCGAGGCTATAGTAGAAGACACTGGACCAAGGTGCCTCGCAGTGGGACTGAATCCAAAACCATGTGGTTGGTAAGCAAGCTTCTTACTACACACCAACTTCTGCGCTTATATACACGCTCATGCACTTTATGTGTATGTTTGACCGTATTTGAATGTGTGTATAAGTATGGGATGGCAAAATCTCGCTCTCTTTAGTAAATATATTTTGAGGTAAACTGTCTCGGTTATCTTCATTTAGGCCTGGTCGATTTTGTTTTTCCTCTCCTCCAGATTTCATGAAACAAGTACTTAACAAACACCAATGTCGATATCTCGGAGTAAAACCAATGAATAGACATTTGTAATCCGATGCCTGAATCCATTTAGAGAAGAACAGAAAAAAAACGGATGCTTTGTGTGTGTATGTGAGAGAGACCGAGTACTTGAGTCTGTCTATGTCCTTCTGACCGTGTGTGTGTCTGTGCGTACATATATAAATATACACTCATGCACACACATATACAACAATATAGGCGGTCTGTCTCTATCTGTAGGTTCCTTAGTTCGTCGGATAAATTGTGTGTATGTGTGTGCATGTGTGTTTATGTGGTTCTGTAAATTCCTTAGTTTGTCGGATAAATTACTGTGCGTTAATCGTTCCGATGCCTCGCACTCTGAGTTCATATCGCACTGAGTCTTAATTTTTCATCCATTCAGGGTCGCTAAATAAATAATTTAATTCCTGTTTCTCTAAGTCTTTCATTCTGTCTGTCTCCTACCCGATTTGAAGAAATCGAACGTTGCCAGTGCGGTGGTGGTTAGACTGCCAAGCCTAAAATACCCAAGACATGCTGTTTGCTACGACAGCGCCCTTACGACACCATCAAAGAATTAAGAGCCTAAAGGCTGACATAGCATATTAAAGCATAGGCCGTTCATATACATACTGAAAGGTTAGTTAATATAACTAATATATCGCAATGCTATTTTATAGATTCCCTAAGTAGTGATACCGTGTTGCATATTTAATGAGCGTTTTGTTAGTTTGAAATATTACGTGTCATTCTTTGTATGAGCGGCTTAGAAAAACACACGCATACGTCCACACACATACGCAAATGCTCAACCTGATGACACGTTTTGAAGACATTAAGTGTCACTACGTGACCTCACAATGATGTAGCGTATGCCGGGGAAAGGAGGCTAAGGCATGTGAATACATTTTGAACATATGGATATATTTTATTAGCAGTTACGGCACATATCAGCCGGAATGTTTAAAGGCTTTCGCACATTCTACCTAATAAGACGAACCGTAGAAATATGTTTTGATTAGGTTACATTGTATATCGTTGTCCATTTTATAAAGAATTCTTCCCTGTATTTCTGTCACTGATTTTTGTTTTGTCTTTTGATAATCATTTACATTACAAATCGTTTTTGGACCTATTGAGATAAAGTATTATTGTATTTTCGTAGCATGTGCGCATGTGTGTGTGTGTGTGTGCGTGCGCGCGCGCCTGTTTGTATGTGTGTGTATTATTCGTGTGCGTGTATGTGTATGTGTGTACATGTGTGTACATGTGTGTATGTGTATGTGTGTACATGTGTGTACATGTGTGTATGCATGTGTATGTGTATATATGTATGTGTGCGTGTGTGCGCTTATGAATGTATGTATGTATGAGTATGTGGGTCTGTATGTATGTGCTTATGTACGTAAAATTCTATAGATATCGGGAAACCAAATAAAAATAACTACTAGAATCTTGCCCATTATATGACACTAGACGTAAATTTTGCCACCATTCAATAAATTGCAGCCATTCTGGGGTACCGTCGCGAAAGGTCAAGTTGACTAAATTGACCAAAGTAGATGAAATGAATTCTAACTTTCAGAAGAAAATAAATTATCATCTTAATTAAAAGAAATGGAACGATTTTCTCGGTTGTATATTTGTAATAAATAATATATATTGCTATTGTTCCAAATTCTATCAGCATAATCGTAATCTGTACCATAGATAAGCTATCTATGCAAAAATTTCATTAAAATGATGTGGAGTTTTCAGAAATTTCTCATTTTCTTTTTATGACCGGGTTTCAACCCAGGCTGCAACAACAAAGCTTACCCGTCACACTTCTCGGTCCAATATCATTGCATCGAGACCCCGGATACACTCCAGGCCAGCGTATGCGACCAATTTGTCGATGTAAGTGTGACAACATTTCCTTATATCATCATGAAGTGAGTTCCACAAGACTAATTTGGATGCTTCAGGGTGACGCACGCAGCGACCAGAAAGTCGAAACTGATTTTGCTTCATCTTTTCTCTAACTTTCGGCAAGCTTCCTCAAAAGCATTCGCTTGTCATATGATGCTGCCATTTCACATTTAGGGTAATTCGCAGCTTCCTTGTGTAGCAGCCACCTAATCCGTTTGATGAGTTCTTGGTTAGTGTCTATGTTTCACAACAATATAACAATACTGATTCGGCAGTTGCAATGAATAGCTTGATTTTGATTCGCTTGTTACAAAGTCTCATACGTAAAGTGTTTTTGGTAAATTTATGTTAATTGTTACTGTACTTCTGTTTTCTCTGTCTACGCTTCTCTTTATTCGTTGTAAAGTGTGAATGTAGAAATCAACCAAACAACATTATATCGGTTATTGTTATACAGAAACAATTTGCTTATTTTCAGGAGACCGGTGTTTAATTTTTTGTCTTCCATCCTTCATTCTTTCTCGAACATTCCAGAGTGTTCCCTTTCTCTTTCCCTGTCTTTGTTTCTCTCTGTCTCTCAATCTCTGTATCCTGTTGCATGCAAATATCTCTATTGTATCTGAGTGGAAAAAATACAGTCAGGTGACACGAACTTGTAAAGGAAAAGACACCTATCTCCCCAACACAGCAATTTCACTGGATCCACTGGATGTGCATGATGTAAACGTTTGGCGCCAATGCTTTTCAACTCTATAACTTAGGTCTAACTGGATATGAGTTCTGCTGTGTTGACAGGTTTATTATGCCTGAAATATAATGTCAAAGTAGCCTTTTCCCATTCATTCTCTCGATCGTCACGGATATTAGAGTCAAAATACATTCTATATTCTTTATGAGCAAAATACTAGATTTCAAGTTCTGGATTACAATTTTTATTCAAATGAAAGAAATATTTTTTCATGCTGCAATTATGTTCATCAATGAAACAAAAAACTTGTCTCAAACAGCTGTAGTGAATTTCAACCAATTTGCATTATATATATATATATCGAAACGAAAAACCACCTTTCTTTCCTTCCATGAGCGTCTGCTAATGTACATGTACCACGTACTCGCCTTGTCTTTTTTTTTTGTGTTTGTCCTTCGTTTTTTTTATTTGCTATATATATGTAGAGACATTTGAGATTTTGTCTATGTGAATCTAGCCGATGGGAAGTAATGAAATTTGCGTTAGCAAATGTAATTTGGAAAGTTCTACATATTGAATCATTCTCAAACATAGTCTTGTTTCTCAGCTTTAATCTTCTGGTAATATATATATATATATATATATATATATATATATATATATATATATATACAGTGTACATTTAAACGCATAAGAGGTATCCATCATAGGATTCTTTGAACGCTAGAAAGAACAGCTAAGTTCCAAACCACTATTAGGGATAAAGCTTTGAAAGGAATGAAAAATAAAAACATTTACCATCTAGCTCTTGGACCAATGATTTCTGACTTATTTTAGCAAATAAAATAATTTTCCAGGCGAAGTCTTCTTCAACAGGTACACCCAGCTTAAACATATATACACCAGGCAATCCAGTATCTGCCCCATGCTTATACATTCTAACTTTTCAAATCTGTCACGCAAGCGCCGCTCCTTGTCGGCAGTAAATAAAAAATGCCGGCGTTTCAATTCTTTCTTTTTCTTTTTTCGTCTCTCTCACTATTATTATTGTTGTTATCATTATTTTCCCTTTCACAACTTGGTTTGTAAATTATCCGATTTTCCCTTACTGCCACATCTGTGTTCTCTTATTGTATCTTATTTTAATTTTATTTTATTCTATTTCATCTTATTAAACTTTCTTGATGTTCTTCCAAAGATTCCTCACACTGATGAGAATGACAATGCATAAATTTAATTCTAATTATAATTACTATGATTAAAAATTTTTTCTTACATATTTGCATTGTTTTTCGAAACGTACGTATTCATTGAATCCAGTTTTGTAATAAATCTATTTCTGATTCAACATTTTTTCTCCATATTTAATTCTTTTTTTTTATGGTATATTTTTAATACCTATAACGAAACTCCTCACATATTATTTTCATATTCTTATTACTTGCCCTGGTTGATTTTTATAAATATGATGAATCTTTATTAGAAATAAATT
>NC_142931.1:107933003-107948003 GCF_046866305.1 Octopus bimaculoides
ACAAATAATCAGAAAGTGGAGAAAATCTCAGATTAACAAAACACATCGATTGGACGACATTCATAGCTTATTTATTAATATACAAAGTATGCTTTGTATATTAATAAATATACATTCGGAAACTGAGCTGCCGACTTTGACGTATGGGGTATCTAAAGATTCAGTAATCTTTCGGCTACCGAATAAACTTTATTTACATTTACATATTTTCTATGTTGTCTCAACAGCTGTAGTTATTTGAAATACACTGCTCTACAACGACCACATTTCATTGGAAAAATGAAAATAATTTCAGACTTTCAGTTTGAACTCAAATTACAAAGTGTTGCATTATGAGAGTGACTATGTATGAATAATGAAAGTAATGTTTAACCGAATTAGTCACATCTTTACTGTAATAAAGAAAGCTGCTTATCGTCTATGTACCAAATAAACTATGTTTTTGGCACAACAACTCTTTTCTACCACTAATATAACCTCGGAAATGAAGTCGTGTCGCACAATTTTCAAGTCTTTTCGGGCAATATTTCGATTTGCTTCTAATGTTTCACTTTCGTCCGATGTTTCACGCAAGCGTAGAATTCTACTCAGACAAACATTTATGAAAATGTACAGATAAATATAGTATTAAAATAAACCACACCGAAAAAATTTCATTGAGGTAAGACTAACACCCCAGGCGTAGGAAAATACTTCTAAATTGAAGATGCTCTCACTCAGCAAGAATAAAACCCAGGCAAATCAAATATGGCAAACATGAAGAACAATGTTAGTTCTATCAAAAAACATAATATTCAAATTTCCACGGTATCTGTTCATGACTTAATTATAAATTCAAAATGACCGACAAGGCAAATATACCCTTACTTTAGGTCAGTTTTTCTACCGAACTGTCAAAGATGATATGCTCTACCAGATTGGAATCCCAACGTATTGGGGTACAGACTAGATGCTGAGTCAAAGATTGGCCTAGATTTCGTAGTGGGGTGGCTCATAGCCATATGCAGCAGCTCAAGCGTTTTTGATCCTTGGGTAATAGCATTCACATATCTCTGGAAGATGAACAAATATATTGAATCTAGTCACGCTAGAACAGCATCTAGGCACGTAACAAAGTAATACACATGCAAAAGGCAAAATGTCAGCCTATTACATCAATTATTTTCGGAAATATCGTGACCTAAAGATTGCAACACATAGTCAACAACGTTATTTTGAGAAAAGCATTAAAAAAAACGCTTGAAATGGTTGATTTTACAACAATGCCCAATTACACAGGGATAATATCCACATTTTAGTGAAATATTTGCGGTTTTCTACAGTCTAATAACGCCCAGAGGCATATCCATTGCAATTTTTTTGTGATTTTACTATCTGAAATCCATTTCTCTATATGTTATGAGGAAATACAGCCACTCACACTCTCTCTCTCCCACACATGCCCACGCACACACACAAAGAAGATGTATGCATATGTATTTATGTACGTGTATATGAAAAATAATGTGTGTGTGTGTGTGGGTGAGAGAGAGAGAGAGCACGAGCGAGTGCCACTTACACATACATGCAAAAAATACATACATGATAACACACCTTCACTCACTTTCTCTCTTTTACGCACGCGCACACAGGTACACACAGACACATACACGTCCATTTCATATACACATACAGACCTCTTTCCCTTTTTTCTCTTTCACTTCCTGCTCTCACTTCAAAGCAAATGTGGCCTTTTCACTTGCTCCGTTTTTTCAATTTCTGGTCTCTTCAAAGCATAAAAAAATCTTTTAAATTTTACAGAAATTAACGAACAATCATATGATTCCATATGATCAACCATATGCTCGAGTTGACAACTTTGCTAATTCAATCTAAAGAAAACCATAAGATAATTTCCTTTGGTACACACATGCACGCACGCACAGACACACACGCACACACACACACACACACACACACACACACACACACACACACACACACACACACGCACACACACATGCATGCACACAAGCCCGTAGGCATGCACATACACCCCCACACTAGGTAAAACTTCTGTACGAATTATGTTAATTCTTGCTTTGTAGACGCGCAAAATTACACCTCAAATCCAATTGAAATGACCTTTTTCTTTTCTGCAATTTGTGTTTGTGATGAGCGTATTTAATAACCTGATCTTCGATGGAAACTTAAAAGAAGTTCTTCCCAGAAATCTTTACTTCACCTGTTGTTTCTAGCATGTCCGAAGTGACATTTGTTCCCAACTTATTTTTTTCCTAAACTTCTACGATTCCGTTCTCAATATTTTAATTTTCTCCCTCCCCACCCCAACTTTTTCATCTTTTTACTTTTTCCAAATATTTTTCTCGGTAATCCACGGGGAAAAAAAAACAGTGAGTACGAATCTTTAAGGCATTTCTTCTTCCTTTTTTCTTAAAAAAATACTAAAATCTTCTTCCCAAACATCCATCAGTCACCTCTCCACTTTCAAAAACCTACAAACTCCCAATATTTCACTTGTAGCCTTTTGGAAAGCGGAGTAGTTTCCTCAGAAATAATGTCGTTTACCTGTTGTTTCTAGCATGCTGGTTTTCTGGTGGTGGTCTGGTATTTTTTACGTCTGCTATTTCAGTACAATTCTACGCATGCGTGAAACAACAGACGAAAATTAAACATTGAGAGATCTTAGATTCTTGAATGCGGGTAGGTGATGAATAGCCGAGGTGGAGGACGGAGCATTGAATGTTTCGTGAAAAAAAATTAAACTTTAAAAAAATATAAACTTCCCAGATTCGTAATCTCTGTATTTTTCTACGTGAATAAAAAAACAGAAAATCCCAAAAGTGTTACAAATTAAGAAATTGAGGTGGGGATGGGGGGAATTAAAATTTTTGAAAACGTGATTTCTGGGTAAAATTGTATTAACCCCCTTTCACACAATGAAACCATACATAGTTTGTGATCCTTCTTTCATGCAAACCCATGCAAATTGTACCCCACTGCCTTCACTTTTAAACACACAACAACTTCCATTACGCCAGTAACCTAGGTCACTATATATCAGCTGTGTCGATTCTGCCCATAAGAAAGAAACAAATAATACAATGTGCTTGTAGGTCATAACATCTGAGCAACGCCGGGGTGCATTGCTAATGTGTGTGTGTGTGTGTGTGTGTGTGTGTGTATATATATATATATATATATATATATATATATATATATATATATATATATATATATATATGCATATGTACACACATGTATATACAGTTTGAAATTAGTTGATGATTAACTCCCCCCTACTCAGAGTTTCTCTGCCTATCCAGTGGTTTAGTACTGAATGTCTTCTCCCATATGAAACTCAAAATCCCTTAATTTTATTTCATCGATCACTGCGTCGTTTGTGCTTTGTTTCTAATATAACATATTTCTTTGTTCTGATACTAGCCACTGAACTACTCAATCGTTTCTTGATACATAACGGAGACTTTAAAATATCTGTCACCAAATTCTTCAAATATATATTTTAGATCCACAAGCTTTACTTAGAAAACAAAAACTAGGAGTCAATCGGTGTGGAAATTAAATCAGATCTAAGAATAACAAAGAGAAAGAAAAAGAAAGGAAGAGAAAATGAAACAGAAAGAGAGTGTGAGAGAGGAAAATTAAGGAGACTGAACGTTGAAAAAGCAATCAGTAAAATCATCATTATATACCAAAGAAAGTCACAAATAAAATATGAGAGATTGCGAAATTAGAAATTAGGAAAAAAATTATCTGGAGCTAAGCTTGGTAGTGGATGCCTGCAATGATGCAGATGGTGTAATAAGTCGAACGGTGTTAGAGAGCAGAGAAAAAGAAACTCTGAAGAAGAAACGTAGAAGAAGACGAGCTTGTGGTAAAGGAAAGTATTGAAGGATTAAATGACAATCAGTGTAAATATGAAAATAGATTGAAGACCGAAAAATATCCTACTTTTTAAATATATACCGTGAAATAGAAATCGGTGAATTGAACAGCAATCTAAAAATAGTCGAAATACATCGAATCTTTTCATTGATTTACTCATATATTCTTCAATTTTTGTTATTAATTTTTAGTTTCTATATAAGTTTTTCGCTATTTTATTCGCCAGTAATATTTGGTTTCTTACTTTAAATTCATAAAAGTTCCTGCAATATATCAATGATCAATCAATTGTTCTCTATATTTATAATTGGAGTCGAACGATGGCTATAGAATCGATCTTGTTGCTGTAATTATACAACAGACATATCATCAAATGCGTTCTAATGCTGACCATCCAATTCAATTTTGAGAAATAATGTATCTAGGACTACATTAGCCAATACATGTTTTGTTTTAAGAAATTAGAATGTAATTCGAAATGGATTTTGAAATGTCTCACCTGTGGTCCTTCCAAGTTACTAGCGGGGTTTTTAGTTTGTCTAATTATAGTGAAATGGTTTATTTGTCTAGTAATGGTGCGTGTCGCTTCGGGACTGAGATTAACGATGTGTTTTTTAAGCCTAGTGTTTGCATGAACTTAATTTGCTGGGAGAAACCGCTAGCAGTTAGTGATAAATTAAAACGTCTGCTAGTAACTTGAAAGGACCTCGGGTGAGACACTCTCATCAGCCCTAAGCTCACCTGTATGACACTCGATCGAAACTCAAACAGATAAACAACAATGGCGCCCACAACTCACCTCTAACGAAAACTATAGATTATACTTCCCCTATATTGTCTGACAAGAGCGGAGGCTGACCGGTTCTCTGGTTTACACCCCGTTCGCCTTAAACGTTTAGGGTTTAACCAAAATATTCTTTCAAATAGTAGATCTTTTCACACGTAGGATAGATAGATTCAACTGTCGATAAACGGCTATAAGAGTTCAAATTCACCTAAATTATTCTGAATGTGTTGAGATAATCGTTTTGCCTTGGTTTTGATTTTTCCTCTAATATAATATATACATGTCATAACGGATCCCTAACACAAATTCCTAGATCCAGCCATAGCTGTGATCTTAGAAACTAACGGTCTACCAACTATAGCACTTACCCACCCAGCGCACCTATTCATTTAGATCACAAGTGAACTAAACTCCTCATATTCTTTTACATATATATATAATTATAAGATCCAAGGATCTAAGTGTAGAAATTTTGTAAGCTTCGAGCAGTCTGTGGTAGGTATATAAAACAACCTTCAGAAAGAATAATAATTTATTGGCGAGGTGTGTACACATATATATCCTTTACTAGTTTCATCTCAAGGGCTGTACCCGTGTTGGGGTACTGCCAACAGAAAAAAGAAATCTTCAACAGGACTGAACGCCGGTGAGTCACGGGACTAATCCTTTTCGCCAGTTTACTATTCCGTTAAACCCTCACATATTTATGATTATCTCAAGTACAAGACAAAAGTTGAAACTAAACAACATTTAACTGGGACAATGTGAAATAAGTTGTTTTACTTATGAACACAACGCGTTATCCGGTCTCGGAATGAAAACCACATTCTTACGATCATGAGTGCAACACAAAAAGTACTAAACCGTGCGCCTCCACTCATATACATATGCATATATATATATACCCCCTACACGCATGCATACACGCACGCGCACGCACACACATACACACACACACACACACACACACACACACACACACACACACAGACATATATACATATATGATTGCAATCAACTCGTGACCAAGTAAGATCACTTCTTCAAATCCAAAAGTTCCTGTGCTTCAATTGGTTTTGAGTAAAGTGCTACATATCACTGAACTCACTTTACAACACAATCAGCTATAAAATCAGTGCCACAACAGAGGTTGAGACGACCAGAAACAAACATATTTTCAGGTTCTTTTTTATACGAGATTACCTTCTCCAAGAAAGAAGTTTTGACGATAACTTAGCGTCCTTCACTGCCAGTGTGTATATATATATATATATATATATATATATATATATAAAAACAAATAATAAATGAGTAAATGCATATATATATATATATATATATGTATATATATATATAGGTACGTTTTGGTTATCTCACACCCATTGAAAAATTGGATTATCTCCAACTAAAAAAAATGTTTAACCCTCAATAAAAAAAAAAGGAAAAATTAATAAACATGAAAGGTGAAATGATTAAACATCTAACTGAATCTGATAATATATTTATAACAAATCATACAAAACTGAAAAAATTAACAAACATGCAAATTGAAAAAATTAAACATCTTATTGAACCTAATGACGTTTTTATAACAAATCATAGCATGCCTACTGAGGAGGCTGAAATTCAACATGTGTTGAAGTATTGAATCAAAAGGATCTAACTCTTTTAATCCGATCTATTGTCGCCACATAAAATCAACTTTTTAGAGGGGAGATAACCCAATATTTTAATGGCAATTTTTCTAATGGGGATGCGATAATCAAAACGTACCTATATATATATATATGTGTGTGTGTGTGTGTGTGTGTGTGTGTGTGTGTGTGTGTGTGTGTGTGTGTGTGTGTGTGTGTACACATCATACAATATTTATAATACCTAAATCCGATAGGGACTATTTTGGATCAATCAGTGAATGTAAGAATATTCCAATAGACAGGACGTGAAACTGAATAATGAAATGTTGTTTGCTGGAAGTATATCATTGACACCCCGTCTGTTATGAAGGCGAGTGTTCAAGGTGATCCAATCAAGGGAACAGCCTACTCTTGTAATTAACGTGCAAGCAGTTGAGTCCTTTGAATTACAGGTACAGTCCATTTCTGCTAGCTGAGTGGACAGAAGGAACGTCAAATAAAGTATCATGCTCAGACAGAACGTGCTGCCGGGAATCGAACACACAAACTTACGATTGTTAGCCGAAATCCCTAACCGCTAAGCTATATGCCGTCACAACTATACCACAATGTTAAATAATAATTGTAGCAAATGCATCGAGTTCTTTCTGAATATGTTCGTAAATAGTAACACATACAAACTTTTCCCTGCACGTGCACACGCACGCATACACACACACAGAGACACGTGCGCGCGCACACGCACATACACACGCACGGACACGCACACACATACAAGTACGCACGCACATGAATCTTCAGAAGTTTATATCCTCATACAAAACAACTTCAGAATCAATGAATGTCACTTTTGAAACTCGTCATCTTTGCTTGTGTTAGGACTAGAAACTAGATATAACACAACATAGATAAACAAGTCAAGATTGGTTTCATATATGAAGTAGGATCCATTTACGATGTTAAGATATACAAAATAAAGCTAGCATAACATATTTTTTAGACGGGAATGATGGTCACTGAATGTAATCAAGCAGAGAAAATAGAAAATGAAAAAAATGAGATTATGCTGATTTTGTGACAAAGAAAACGGAAGATATCGGCCAAGAATCATAACTCTGAAATATCTTAAATTGAATGCTGTCTGATTTAGTCTTTACTAAAGTGTGGGAGGAACTTAGATCAAAATTGAATAAGTATTAAATGAAAGATAAATAGAAGTATTATGAGTATAGCTATTAACTCTTGACGTAATAGCCACATAAACCATTTATTTATGTTTTCTAGTCTCACAACTCAATATAATTCTGGGTATATATTAGTCTCATATGAAAATTAGTTGTAGAAATAGGAGTAGTGATACAAAGAAAAAATATATAAGCATGGTTGAAAGTTACTTTAAGCAAAGATTATGAAACATCTATTGAAACAGTCATCTAAAACACTTGTAGGTTATATATAGTCTTTAAAAGACATAAAAATACTATTACACCAAATGGTGATTACGCGAGAAACAAAGAGCTTATAAAAATGGATTCAAGAAGTGCTGATTAGCCTACCAGAGAAGACCTGGAATTTCCAAAGTTTACTCTGTTCAAGGACTTCGCCAAGTATAGAAAGGAGTTTTTTATACGATGTTTTCATGTAGACAAGTACATTATAAGTAACTGACCATGCATAATCCTAGACATTCGTTCCACTATGAAGAACATCTCAATTTCCATTTTCTTTTTACTTTACTTTTTCTGATCTGATGATATCTCTGTCTGTCTGTCTCTCTCTTAATCTCTCTCTCTCTCTCTCTCTCTCTCTCTCTCTCTCTCTCTATGTATATATATATATATATATATATATATATATATATATATATATATATATATGAATGTATATATATATGTGTGTATATATATATATATATATATATATATATATGTATATATACATGTGTGTGAGTATGTATATATATATATATATATATATATATATATATATATATATATATATATATATATATATATATATATATATATATATATATATATATAAGGAATTGATGTATAAGCATTAAACAATAAATCCATTGTAAAGAGGTCAATTAATATCAGGTCGTTGAAGTCCAGCCTATTATTACATGACAGTTAATTTAAGTCAGTTAAATTTGTATCTATATGCACAATGGCTAAAATGATTATTAAGCGCAGCATAGCACAACGTGGAAAATGTCCGTCAGAAGATTATGCTTATAACCTTCTGATAGACATTCATTGTCGTGATGGAGAGCTTTGATGCTTAAATGACTCGGCACTGAGAGCTATGCTAAAACTCTTGTTAGGGCAACCAATTGCAGTGATGTCGAAAAAGAGAGAGAACACAGTTTGAACACGAGCGACATCGTTACAAGACACCCGAATATAAAACAAGTGAATGTAGACAACAGTAATGATTGATCGGATTGATGTTTGAAATAGCGGAGGATGAAAACGCCAAAGTGTCTGACAAAGAGGGCGCAACGTGAAACTGCAGGCGATCAGCTGCAGTTCCGTGCAATTTCAACACCTGACACTACTCTTCTTATATTACATATATTGCAGAAGATGTTACAAAACCATATGTGTGAGTTATTCGCTTGCAAGTTGTGATCCACCGGATATATTTACTTTCATATTTACTTTCCTACTTAACTACCCCTCTAACTATCCACCGCTCTGTCTATCTGTCTACCGACTTACTTTTCTGTTTAACGTTCTACTTACCTATTTGCCTACCTCCCTATCTAACTACTAATCTATCTACCTACCGACTTACCTATCTACCTGTCTTCTTACCTGTCTACTTACATATCAACTTACATTTCAAATTACCAACCTTTCTACCTACTTACTGACTTACCTACCCACCTAGCTACCAACTCACCTACCTACCTACCTACCTACCTACCTACCTACCTACCTACCTACCTATATTCCTCGCTACTTATCTACTTACCTACCAACACATTTTTAGATATACATCCATATATACGTGGATAGATGAATCTTCCTCGGTTCCGATGATACGGATAAAGTTAACTGAATTATCTAAATCACTGTGTAAGCGACCTAGTTTTCCAAAAACACAAATACCTTTAATGTAATTACCAGGTACAATCAGCATAACGCAGTAAATGACAAGGATGTACTTTTGAACAGCAGCTCTAATCCTGCTATGGGTTTCTGTACTGTTCTCGTCTAGCTAGTATGTCACAAGATATAAATCGTCCTGATTCTATTGAAAGGAAATCTTACGTAAGAACCCACGTAGGGTGATGGAACTCGAAACCTCATGGCAATAAAGATGCACACACACACACCCACACACACACACACACACATACACACACACGCACACACACACACATACATACGTTTATACATACATATATACATATGCACACACACATTAACATACACATATATATAAAAATATATATAGATATAGACAGTTAGACAGGTTTACACACATATATATATATATATGAGATGCGCATATATATATGTGTATGTATATATATATATATATATATATATATATATATATATATATATATATATATATATGTGTGTGTGTGTGAGTGTGTGTGTGTGTGCGTGTGTGTGTGTGTGTGTGTGTGTGTGCCTGTGTAAGAAGCTTGCTTCCCAACCACATGGTTCTGGGTTCAGTCCCACTTCGTGGCACCCTGGGCATGTGTTTTCTACTCTACGCCTCGTGCCGGCCAAAGTCTTGTGAGTGGATTTGGTAGACGGAAACTGAAAGAAGCCCGTCGTATATATATATATATATATATATATATATACGGCCAATCAAGAAGTTCTGAAGCGTCATACAACTAAAAACCTAAATAAAATATCAATCGACTAAAACAATTTTTTTTACATCCCTCAATTAAAAATAAGACAAAAATGTTCATTTCATAAGAACCCTGGTAAGTTGGAGTCCAAGAGTGTAATGGGGATGCCAAAAAATCAAGTTAAACACATCTATGGCCATTTCGGGAGTCCACTGCCGCAGTTCGACTACGAGTTAAGGTGCATCTCGGTAATGATCCCCTCATCAGGATGAACAGGAATCTCAACGATTAGTCGCTGAGATTTGCAGTCTTTATAAACCCTTTTGTCTCCATAAAAAACATGCAAAAATCATTTCTTGTATATATATATATATATATATATATATATATATATATATATATATGCGTGTGTGTGTGTGTGTGTGTGTGTGTGTGTATGTATATATATATATATATATATATATATATATATATATATGTGGTGTGTGTGTGTGTGTGTGTATATTTGTGTGTGTGTCTGTGTTTTTCTGCTTGACATCTCTTGACAACCGATGTTGGTGTATTTATGTCCCCGTATGCTAGCGGTTCGGTGTTAGAGATGGTTAGAATAAGTACTAGGCTTACAAAGAATAAAGTTCTGGGGTCGATTTGTTCGTCTAAAAGCAGTGCTCCAGCATGGCTGCAGTCAACATGACAAACTAATAAAAGAATTAAAGAATAAAAGAATAAAATTGTGTGTGAGTGTGTGTGTGTGGGGGGGTGTATGCACATGCATACGCACATATATATGTATGTATGTATATATATTAGTACACCCCCACACATATATATGTGTATATGTATCTGTATATCTCTCTGTATAACTTAGACCACATGATACGTTAAAATAAATACATATAGTTAATCGTATGTGTATATAACGTTAAGCCTATACAATAATGCATTCTCACACACTCAGATCCAACACGTATCTTCTTACAAGAGTCGTCTTACGTACGTTCACATATACGAACTTTTATTATATTAACAGACACGCAATTATTGATCGTAAAATTGATGCTGCATATCATTGGTTTCTTTATTGAATTTCATCTTTTATTACTTTTTCTTTTTCAATTTTAACAAAAACAGGTTATGCTAGTGATAAATCACGCTTCATCTTGTGCAGTATTTTTTTCCCATAAAAACTGAGACGCCTCAAATATTTTTGAGGAGAAAAATAAAAGTCAGAAAGCTTTTACTACGATGGTGGTGGCTTTATAGAAGGCGACATAAATATTAGGTTTCAGATAGAGAAAATATAAAAACGCTTTCTTTAAAGAACAAATGAAAAATATTTTACGCACAGACACACACACACAAATACATACATACATACATACATACATACATACATGCATGCATACATACATATATATATGTATACAACTATATGTATGTATACAACTATATGTATGTATATACCTATATATATATATATATATATGTATATGTATATATTTATGTACACACGCACATAAAAACATATACACATATATGCCAATATATGACAAGATCTGCTTCATTCAATAACGTTTACAGCTTTGTCATGGCCAAAAGTCAATGACAGGTGAGTGAATTGCGTTTGTGATATCCCATGTGTGTATGTTGGACAATGTTGCTATTGATTTCTCTTTTTTTCCTTATCAGGAATGTTTAATGTATTCATTGAGAGAGATGAAATAACATATAAACTCACCATTTCATCGAAAGTAGATGGATTGCCTACTCAGAGTCTCATCTTGCTATGACTGATTAAAAATCTAGCAGATAGTAGTATCGTACTTCGAAGCAAGGTGTATGTAATATAAAGAAAACTACTTCGCATTTTATGTGACGATAAGCCTTCGTATCTCATTCCTTATGTTCCTCACTACAAAACTGATTCGGTGACGTAAAAAGAAAGAAAACATTGTTTAACTACACTAGCTGTGTAATAGGGAATATACTTTGGTAAAAAATGTCTAGATTTATATTTAGTATTCTTTTGAACATAGGTTCAAAACCTGTCAAATATTTCTAGTGACTATATCCAGTTGATTGTTTGGTCACCGAGAACACACTGTACGGAAATAAACATCAATAACAAGAAAGACAGCTACAATGGGTAGTTGTGAGGTACTACTGTAGATGAACTAGTAAAGTTAGAATTTTTAACAGTAATCTAACAGCTCAGGCTTTTGTTAACCTTCTGGAAATAATTGTTTCTGATAAGGCACAAGGCCAGAAGTTTTGTAGAGGAGGGGCTTAGTCGATAGCACTGACTTCACTTTTTGGTTGGTATTTTATTATACCGATCCCAGAGGAATAAAATACAAAGTTAATACCGGCAGTATTTGAACACATAACAAATACTGCGTTTTCGACGCCATATGGATCCTAGTTAAACAAAAGTGTTTTTTTTAATAAAAATATTTCATAATTTATCTTGCAAGGATTATGTAATGAAAGGCCACGTAAAATACCTTGAGCTAATGGTAATACGTTTCGTCATTTTAGTTTTCAAAATGTGGATTTATATTGGCCAATTAGAAAAACTGAGGAAAGTGCAATTGGAAACTTTATCAGCTCCTCGAATTTTTTATTTCCGTACGTGTAACGATAACTGCATTGTAAAATCTTACTTCTTCTAATAGTGAAAAAATTATAATTATGCGTTGATGATGATGATGATAAAATCTTAAGAATTTTACCTACGGTTTTTCAAAAGCTTCTTCAGGATTCATTTCGGAATGAACACATACAAAATACCTCAGTAGAGTAAGTTCCATGAATCTGCTCTTATATCAGCGTCCTATAGGGCAATGTGTTCAAACTTGGGTTTTATATTATATGGCTTCCTTTTCACATATGATCACCGTCTCTTTGTTTCTTCCTCGTTGTCAACGGCATTTGTAACTCCCCGTCCGTGACTTTTCAGATGGCTTTTCTGATCCGCTGCAGATCTGCATGGTACAACTATGAAGAAGGTAGCACCTTATAGGCTTTGCATCAGAATGGGCATAGCTTTATTGATGTCCAAGTGATTGACCTGTTCGTTACCTGTAAGTAATCATACTGTTCTTTAACAATTTGGATAAATTTAAAATCTATCTCGTAGTACTTGACGCTGTAACAGAATAGTTTCGTACTGGTTAAAATCAGCACATAGATCTTTTAATCCCGAACCTTTCTTTTTTCTAATGAATTCAATTTTCAAAGAAGTTACGATTAATAAAATCCGTAAGTATTGCTCAGTAAACATAGCATCTCACTTCATAACAATGTATCAATTCCTATTCATCCTTTAAATCACGTGACACCTGCTATAGTTAGCAGGTGTCAAGTGATAGTTGCTGTACACATCGTTAGGATAGAAGGATATGAAAAAAAAAAAATAATTACGCTAATGTGTTTTCTGCAAAAACCATTTTGTTTAGGTTGCGAAAAGTAGACGCTTACTTTATAAATAAACAACAATAGTAGCAAAAGAGTCCTTAAAATCAAAGCATGTGAAAATAAATATTGAGATACAGAAGATAGAGTACAACCAATAATAATTCGAATATTTCTGGAATTGTATTCTCTTTACTAACAAATAGGTAGGAGGGTAAATAATTTTCTACTTCCTTATCGTGCAGATGATAACTGCATCGAGATCAGCTTCATGCAAATAATTACTAACTTTATAATTATTTTTTCGTATTATGTTTTCACAAAACAATATAATAGTTTACCGAATTATAGTCTACGAGTTCTACTGCATGACAAACTTATATAATGTTTGTGAGTAAAGAATGACCGCCACAGACAAATTTTCTTCCTTTCTAGAAGATATCTATCTGTGTGTGTGTGTGTGTGTGTGTGTGTGTGTGTGTGTGTGTGTGTGTGTGTGTGTGTGCGTGTACGTGTACGTGTACGTGTGTATATGTGTGTGTTGAAAGAACTCGATAAATCATGATTAATCACCCGGTAGCTGTCTACGAACACAATTCGCTTCTCATTGCATCATTTAAACCTTCTGGAAAGAAGGAATTGTGAAACACACTGATGCTTTTTTTGATTTCATTCACTATAGAAATTGGAGCTAATCAAAGCAAAACAATCTTAATTTTCATACTAATTACTTTATTTCTTTCTAAAGAAATTTGATTAGTTGACATGACAGATTAAACTGTTAAGATGAAAGCAAACGAAATCAGAAGAGTGCCAACAGTTCATTTAAAAGGAAATATTTCCTTAGAATAAACATGTTAAAACTTTCAATCTGTTAATTAATATATTTAGTTGGCATTGAGGTTAACTTGTTTTGTTAGTTTAGTTGGTATCAGATCCATTAAAACTTCATTGATTTTTAAACTTTAAATAATGATATCTGTTGAGTTGGCAGCAGCCCAGTTTAACATGACAGATTTAGTCGAAACAAGAACTTATTGAAAGAAACGAAGTTGATGCTGTCGGAGAGAACATGGCCGGCCCGCACGTGTAAGTAGGCACCAGTGTTGCATGAAGCAAGACTCTAAAATAAATATCACAAGGCATCACTCCCGACGCTCTAACAGCTCTGCTAGTAAGCCGCACTGGAATGTTACTTTCTCTTCTAATCCAACATAAGTAAAGGCACGTCACGGTGGGATTAGAATTCAGAGCGGAGATCAAAAACATTATTGTCGGTGGTCTTACGAATCTGTTGTACATAATAACACGTACACACTCACGCACACAAACTAACAGTATGTATTTGTGTATATGTGTGCGTGTCTGTGTATGTGGATGAAGTGGCCATAAAAACTATGTCATTCATAATGTGTTTCCACACACCTAAT
>NC_142931.1:107953003-107955503 GCF_046866305.1 Octopus bimaculoides
TGTCTGCTCTCACAAAATACACCAGAGCAAACACGACTGAGCGCTCTGAGAAGTAAAACCATAATAAATAAATAAATAAATAAAACAATGGAAGTAATTATTCGAAATTAGCAAACCAATGAATTGAAAACATCCATTCTCTCATATTTCTGATTATTGTATATAACATAATATTATAATGCCTGTCATCGAAAATGACTTAATTAGCTTGCATATTAAGTTACATCACGGCTCGTAGATATCAATAAAATTGAAACATTGAAACTGTGACTATCCTATTTCTTTTTCACTCTATAGCTATCTCTGCCTACCATGGTTTTGATGGACGTAGTTTTATCTACTGCGATTGAGTTTATTGTAACGTAATCATCCCATAATTTGTGAAGTGCGTAATTTGATTAACATGCTTGAAAATGGTGCACGAATTGCTACAAATAAGCAGCTGAGCCTTCACTACAACACATTATTTTTAGTCACTAGTGCAAGAGGACATGTTATACCTTTATCTAGAAAGTTACTGTGTCCCTGTGTAATTGAAAATATTACCACACATGTAACTATCCGTAAGAAATAGTGATACTACGGTAGAATATATCTGAAAGAAAACGAAAGTTATTACTCGAAATATTAACTATAAAGTTCTGTATAAAAACCAGGTTTCATCCAGGTAAGTGAACAATACGAATATCGTGGTGAATATAAGGCGGCGTCTTTGTTATTAGATATGCAATTTATTTGAGTAATTTGGTTTGAAAATTGAAATAAGAAGTAGTCATATTCAATTGATAAAATTGATAATATTATGAATGATCCTTATAGCCGTTTTCCTTCGATTGGAAGAAAAGAAATATAAAGATGGGATTGCAAAAATTACTGCCGTTAAATATTGATTAGGAATGTTAAAACTCGAACAGGAATGCTAGTGCACACGAAAAAGTTGCTATGTAATCTGTCACTAAATCAAAAGAAGATACTCGAAGAAAATTACAATGATCGTCAAATCTTTTGCGAGGACGAAACCTGCCTTTTCTGGAAGTAAACGCCATCAAGAAATTTTTATAGCAAAACATGAAACCTTGCAGCCTTGTTGCAAATCATTAAATTATTGGTTAATCACGTTACTTGAAGGCAACACCGAAATGACTTCAAAGAAAAACTGGTCTTTATTAGTCAAACCAAAAAAAATTTTTAATTTCACAAGCAATCTTTGCAGTCGTTTGGCAACCATATAAAATGGCTTCGGCCACTACGTCACATATTTTGTCCGGATGTTGAAAGATATTGCTAAAGAAATTAGCTTTCAGTTTTAATAATTTTTTATATGGTCCATTGTCATCTTAACACGCGTAGTATTTCTTATTTTTCTACTAAGCGATATTGTTGCTATATTCCATGCATCAGAGGACATCAATTACATTAAAGGCTAGTTATAGTAGAAGAACTCAGTAATTAAAGTACCCATTGGAGGTGATATCATTGCTCTTCAAATGTTTTGGAATAAAATTAACGTTAAGCATACTGCTGAAAATATTCACGAGTCATTCGATAAAATGAAGGGCAGCAGTTTGAAAGAAACTGGATGAAGTAGCATCCAAGTATATTTTGCTCGACCGTATAATTTGATAATTTCAAATATCTACTGAATGAACTCATTGATGAAACGGCTACCAATGCTTGAGAATTGGATTTCGATGATATTGAAGTATTGGTTCCACATAAAAAGTGGTGTCTCATTGAAATCAAACATTAATCATCATGTAAAAAGGAAGAAAATAATATATGCTCGGAAGAAAATCATGCTAAAAATACTAGCTGGCCCTTGATAACATTTTTGTTATCAGATTAATGATTTGCCCTACTTACGAATTGTCTACTTTTATTTTAAAGAAATAAATATAATTCCCACTAGTTTTCATAGTCAATATGCTTTTGATGTCTGAAATGTCACTTGGTCTACATAATCTAACGCGTCACACATTTTCAAGATGTCAGGGTGCGATTTGAGGGAAATTTGACTGCTATTTCTAGCAAATAATGTAACCACGTAGATGCTCCGTTATCGAAATTATCTTCTCTTATGGAGAAGGGTTACGACAGAAGCATTCATAGAGTGATTATGAAAACAATTTGTATAGACACTACACCTCAAATCAATCCAATATAGATCAACAATATATACCCTTCCAGCTAATCAGGTAAGTTTATGCTTAGGACTGAACTTGTTACTTTTAATCCAGAAACCAATGTATATTGATCAATATAATGTAGACTGAATGCCCACCTTTTTACTAAACACTCGACACTGCCTTTTAGCCACTTGATCTATAAACATATGATAGCCGTAACCTTTTTAAAACTCTGTTAATTTTATACACTCACTACCCTAACAAAATATCTGTTAGATTTCTATTACCTCCTAAATCCAGATGGCGTTGACACTTTAGAAGCAACAGCAGTTTCTATCGACTAAAACGTTCAAAACTACGACTGGTTAACTCTT
>NC_142931.1:107960503-107980503 GCF_046866305.1 Octopus bimaculoides
ATAACTATTTCTAAACATACACGGTACTATATGGATACATAAAAACAGAAAAACATTGCAAGAGGAATAAGTTAGGGAATTAATAAGAATCGTAATATCATAAGCGTATGTTCTTAACACAAAAGATATCGACTGCTGTGTGAGGGGTGATAGTGGATTGAGCAGTGCTAGAAGGATGAGGGACAATATTTACTATCATACAGTTCATCATCACCAACATCAGCTTGAGAGGTGAATAACTTATCTAAAGTTGTTGTTTATTACGCATCATCTTTTTGTACATTTCCGTATCAGAATTGAGCTCATTGTAAACTTCTCTTGTTATTTTTGTTACGTTCACGATTATCATCAAAAACCAGCAGACATTCCTCTATAGGTACCAACCCATTAGCAATCATTTTTGCAGTCAATTTACGTTTTATAGGTGGAACTTCTGTTGCCTCATCTGTATTCTCAGATTGTTCTTTTTCTAACAGTATCAGCTCCTCGTTAGATAAACTTGCTTTCTGGAACACTAGTACAGCCATCACATTTTCTTCAAATCTTAAATCCTGTGAGTTTCTGCTTTGGAAAAGCTTGTAATATTACGGATACTGTCTGGTCATAAAGTTTTTCAAGCACTATATAAAGCTGAAGGTTTGACTTCATCTCATGAGTCATCGGTATTATCCACAGCATCCATTTTGTTGAATGTCTTTCAGAAATCTCAAACTGCAGCTCTCTGTCAATTGCTTTCAGAAGCTATTTGAAAATTATTCTCGTACAATATGCCTTTCAAACCGGCCTTTACTAGCCAAAAAGGATTTATCAGTCAAATTCCATTTTCTATTTTCGGCAAATTGTCATATAAACTTTTGGTTGTTTTTTTTTAAATTACAGTCGTGTTTATCGGCACATTATGCCATTTCTGATACTCGAAGTCATTCCATTTGTAACATTACATTAGATATATAGAAAAATAAGGTCTGGACAGTTAACGGAGTATCTTGAGATCTTCTTTCTGTTGTCATATATTGTTACCACTGCTGACGTTGCAAGATTTAATGATTTGGCAAACTTAATTTCAATTCCAAATCAAGTTTTTTTTTAAACTTCGAGTTTAATATCCAGTGTAATCAGTTTATAGTTCCTTTTCATATTACTGCCTTCAAGTCTACTTGAAATTTTCTCTCCAGACATCTTGAATTGAAGGCAAATTCAACAGCAGCGGCGATTAATTGTCCATAACAAATATGTAGTAAAAATAATTGGCTTCAGAAAGATTTGCTCTGTAAGAACAAAATTGTCTTATTCCAATGGATGTAATAATGAAAGTGAGATGAAAAGGTGAAGTACTGGGGAAGAGAAAGTATTATATTATTGCAGTTAGCTGAAGGGTCACCAAACCTATACGCAATTAGCCCCTTGCACTTTTGACTTAAGATATAAACGTACTCACAGACACACACACACTCATGCAAGCACGTGTTGGCGTACATGCTGATGTCTGTTGTAGCCAGTTGAATACGGAAGCTGGTAGGTTGATAGGGGTGATGATGTCAGTTGCATTTGTTTAGATATTTGTAACGGTGGGCAAGTAATGTTGGTGGTGTAGTCATCATATTGTTCTTGCTAATTGTATTGTTATGGATGTTCAGTCTGAAATTAATCCTCATCACCTAAGATCAAAGACATTTCATTCAATTTTTAAAATACATTAAGATACCACATTATACGTTTCTCTTTGAAATGGATTTGCTTATCTACTGCATAATATGTATTACTATTGTGTTGGTGTTGATGATAGAAACACACACACACACACACACACACACACACACACACACACACACACACACACACATACACACACACACATACACACACTGACAGACACGCGCGTGCATACCTACGCACACATTCGTTTAATGTTATATATATATAAACCCACGTTATGTTCATTATATATACATATATATATATATATATATATATATACATGCACATTATATATATATATATATATATATATATATATATATATATATATATATATATGTACATGCACACACACACACACACACATGTCTGTGTGTAAAGTTATGATAGTTTTTGAAATCGTTAACTACATACTTTGGTTTTAAGTAAACGCAAGTGACCATTGAGCTAAGAAGAACGTAGTTTTAAATTAACAATTTAAAACTACGCAATAAGAGTTTATGTAAGAGCGAAATTAAAGGTAATCCTTTACAATTTCTGTCACCACCAAATCCCAGAACCCAAGGAAGCCGTAACGCGGCGATGCACATATCAGTGGTTGGTCTATCACGATGCCACCTCTGTTGTACTCAGACTTGATGAATACACATGACTGGGAAATTGTCACGAATCCCGTCTCTACGAAAGATCTGTTCTGTTACATACATAAACTTATAAAAACCAGAAATCAGAGTTTAATTGAGGCAGATGAAAGTTTAATTGAGGCAGATGAAGGAAGTGATGACAAGATGTCAAATTAGGAATGGAACAGCAAAAGTATAGAAAAGAAAATTCTAAAAGTAAACGTTCATAAGAATTAAATTGTATTAAGTTGAATGAAAAGTAGTATTAAAGTAATTCACATCGTCTGAGTTAGAGAAAACTATATTCATATCTAACTTTTAAACGGCAACAAATTTACAAGAGAGGGACATATTCGACTGAAATAATCTTAGTAGAGACAAATTTGACTGAGTTGTCCTTGGTGACCAAAGTCAACCAATTTGACTTCTCCTGAAAAAAGTTTACTGATTTAACTGCAATGGGTAAAGCCGAGTGATTTGATCCTAGTAGACAAAGTTGACCGAGCTGACCTAAGGGGTGGGGAGTCGACGGACTTAACTCCCCCTAAGACAATGTTGAATGAATTGACCTAATAGGCGAAGTCGAATAATTTGATTCCTGTACGAAAATAGAGTGTATATATGTTTTAATCCAGAATTTAAGTAAATATCACAATGTAAATACCGCTATGTAAGTAAATACTACAAGGAACCAACTCAGATAATTTACTGTTTCTGTAACTGGGCGATCTTCAGCCAAGGGAATAATATGTATTTGTAATAATTTTGAAGGAAGGCATAGTCGATTAAATCGACTTCTATACTTGGCTGGTATTTTGTTTTCTAGATCACTGAAGGGTGAAAAACAGTCGACGTTGCCAGGATTTGAATTCAGGATGAACAGAGACGACTGAATACTGCAAGTTAGTCCAAAGTCTAACTAATTCCGTTAATCCATCACCATAAGGAAGAAATTAATACTGTCATCTACATAGAACAGAAAGAGGATTAGAAATAAATGGTCGTCTGTTTTAGTCATATATTCGGTTAGAAAGCATTATTGACGTAGTTGTCTTGTTTTGAAATGGCGTTTGATGAATCTCTGTTCGCCATTAGTTTAGTAAACATTGCCTGTTAATTCATTACAGCGTTGGGAATCCAATAATTTTAATTTAGAATTCGACGCAAAATTGTCTAGAGCATCAAATAGAGTGTTAAAGTGATTACTCAATTAATTTATTTAAAAATCACACCGAGATTAGAATTGATACTATTGGATTACCGTACAAAACCAAGCACTCAAGTTAATATAAAAGTACATAACGCCATTACCAGAACTAACAGATTGCGTTTGATATCTGCTGTGTGACGTCGTGTATATATATTAATCAAGCTCAGTATTGTTAATAGAATCATATGGTTACACATTTTTGTTTCATTGCAAATTCATTTGCTGACGACAATAAACGTGAGAATATTCACTGCAGATTTTGATTTGAAAACACACACACACACACACACAAACACACACATACAAGCACACGCACACTTACACACACTCACACACACACACACACACCCGTGTGTGTGCGTATATATATAGATATATATATATATGTATATATATACGTATTCAGCGACCTTTCTATCGATATGTATATATTCATGTATATATATACATACATACATACGCGCACGCGCACATACAAATGCACACACACAAATGCACACACACACACACACACACACACACGCACAATTAAAATATGTGGCATTGTTATTAGAAGGACCCTGTTCAGATTACATGCATGGTGGCTATCAACTCGTGGATGAGTATGCCCACCAACGAAAAATGATCTTATCCTTGTTGGGAGATGTCTAAAGAAAGACTAAGGGTTTCCCATACTCCTAGACAGAAATACATACAATCATGTGCGCGAGTATATAATTGCGTATGTATGCTTATATATGTGTGTGTGTGTGTGTATGGATGTATGGATGTTTGTATATATATATATATATATATATATATATATATATATATATATATATATATATATATATATATATATATATATATATATATATATATTTAGGTGCAGGCGTGACTGTGTTGCAAGAAGTTAGCTTCGCAACCACAAAGTTCCAGGTTCAATTTCGCTGCGTGGTACCATGGGCAAGTATCTTCTACTATAGCCTCGACCAAACCCTTGTGAGTCGATTTGGAAGAGGGAAAATGAAAGAAGCCCATCGTATAAATACATACATACATACATACATACAAACATATATATATATATATATATATATATATATATATATATATATATATATATATACACATATCTATCTGTGTGTGTATATCTTCGTGTCTGTGTTTGCCCCGTATCACCACTTGGCAACCGATGCTGGTGTGCTTACCTCCCCCGTAACTTACCGGTTCGGCAAAAGAAGCAAACAAAATTGTTATCAGATAAACTACTCAATCTTTTCCACAATATGCTTTAATAATCTCTATCAAACAGTATTTATATTCGATTTTCTTTAAGTTTTTGCTTGTTATATTCTTTTCTTATTTCCTAATTTTTATCAAATTAAGAATGCTTTTAAATACTAATAAATATAATTGTTAAATCACGTGATCTTGTAGTCTCGGTAGCGAGATTGACAGCAATTTATCTCCCGCTAGTGATGTAAACAAGAATGCTTGTAAGCACCAAAAGGCAATACGAAAGATTCTCTCATGGTACACGATCACAGTATACTGTGTTCTAAGACAGAATGCACTTCTAAGTGGCGATCAATATTACCTTTTGGTATTAATACTGCTTCTGTCGCCACTAATTACTTTTTAGTAAGCCTGCTGGCTATACGTGGCATCAGTGCCTGCTTAGGTACTGTGATTCGATGTATATCACTAGCTGAGATATTGCTGCTATCTGTACCAGTCGGTCGTTAACCATTAACAAAACAAAGAAATACCGAAACCACGTAACTGGTAGACCTGTTGTTGGCAATGACGGTGATTTATCTCTCGCTAGTAATGTAAACAAGAGTGTTTCTAGCCACCAAAACATCGTGCGAGAGGTTCTCTCATGATAACTATAACTGCATTCTGTGTTCTAACACATCATCCGCTTTTAAGTGCGATAAATTTTACTAATAAATATATCTTCTATATTATCCCAGTGTTTATCTTTTTTGTTGGTTCATCTATATTCTCCTCCATTAATAAATTAACACTACATAATTGTATATGATTTTCAATGTCTAAATTAGAACGACTCTTTAGGTTACTTTTATAATAAATTTAATTCTATTAATATTGATGTACGTTTATAATGTAATGAAATGTATTTAGGAGTGTTCAGACATAGGTTTCTCTCTCTCTTTTTCTCACACTTTCTAATGAGAAATTGTTTAAAGATATTTAGTCACACCATTTTATATAAGTTTCATTAATATAAGGTAATTAAATATATAACCAGCAATTATTGTGAAATCGTCAGGGATGTACAATTTTTATAACATTGAATTGAAAAGATGACAAAATTCACCATCGTCTAGATTGCTAGGGCAGTCGGTTATTACGCTGGAAAATTCTCAGAACACTGCTTCATAAGTAGTTGCATTCTATAGCTTGACTATCCTCCAAAGCCTCAACTATGGAAGCAAGTCAAATTATGAGTCACATTACCGTTGCAATTTTCGTGTTCCAATTTGGATTTGAGATCAGCTTTGAGAGAATTCGGCAATCGGATGATCTCACATGCTGCCACTTGCGACTGTGAGGGATATCTCTGCATGCTTCTCTACATTCCCTCTTCCATTCGTCCCTTTTGTGTCTGACACGTAGATTGTATAGAATATTATATATATATATATATATATATATATATATATATATATATATATATATATATATATATATACTTTTCCATTGAAATTCTTCACTGATATCGAAAAGGTGAAAACAAGCAATTCATTTAGAGAATTAACATTGCTTGTTTTCACCTTTTATATATATATATATATATATATATATATATATATATATATATATATATATATACCCCGAAACTGGTCTGTGGATGCCGAGCCAGCAAAGGGAACTTGATGACTTCCCCTGTTCGAAGGTTTATAGATTCAGATATGTGCGTCATATAGCTAGCTAGAGGCGATCGCCTCTCAGAGCTAATCAACAGCAGCATTTTTCCTATTTCTATGGACTGCCACCTTAGTTTGGCAATAAATATTAATACTCAGTACTGCTGCTGTATCTCTCCTTTAGAGAGATTTAGAAATTATAACATTTATATATATATATATATATATATATATATATATATATATATATATTCTTACCATAAATATAATTAACAGAACCGTGTACACGTGCTTCATTCGTGGGGAACAACTAGTATACGATTTTGAGAATTATATTTATTTAGCGGTCTGTACTGATGAGAAACAGATATTTTCGGTAAGAAAATGTTAATTTCGAAACTAGTTTGAAGATAACTGTATATATTTATGTAATTTTCACTTGTCTTGCCCGTATACGTTCTTGTTACTTCGCTAAATTTCCTTTGAGAATAATTCGGTCTTAGTAGACACATTACATGTGATCTTCTAGCACATTAACAGTTTCCCTAGTGGTCTCCTCTATATATACATATATATATGTATATATATATATATATATATATATATATATATATATATATATATATATATATATATATATATATATATATATATATATATATATATATATATATATATATATATATATATATATATATATATATATATATATATATGCACACACACACACATATAAACAATGTCTGTATATACATGTATTTCTTGCAGAGGTATCATTATCAGACACAAATCAGAAGCTATTGCGTTTGAGGTAGAAGTCATATGCAAAGTGCAGAAACTTGTATCCGACAAAAAAGCTATATTGGGACTGACAGGAGACTCCTTCGAGCAAATCCTACACAACCACACTGCACCATTCAGGAAATATTTGAATCCGTACATCACTACGCTGGTCAAGCACATATTGTAACTGAAAGAAAAAAAATACGAAGACATCAGTTGGAGGTTTTTAGTGAAATACAGCCTTTACTCCAATAATCCCCGAGGAAATGGATTGTGCTTAGAGAAGAGACAGATACTTAATAGATTTTTCACGTCCAAGAAATACCTAAATGTCAGATTGAGGACTTTTGCATTTTGTTTATATGAGCTAAATTAGATTTTCAAACACTGGTCTCAATTACCACAGAAGTGTCAATACAAAACTTTATTCTTATCTCCACGGGTTCTCGTTGTCAGTACTCCATACACTCCTCTATTCCTTTATTCCTTAATACTTTTCTCTGTTAACCACATCCTTCTTTTCATTTCGTTCTTTTTCCACCTCCCTTTCCCTTTCTGTCCTTCTAGCATTGTCTTTTCTTCTCCTTCCATATGTAACCTTCCTCCCTTTAAACACAACTTTCTAGCCTCTATCAATATGTTAGTTGTATGCACTTCAACTCTATCCAGATTTGTCCTCTTGCCAGGAAAATAACTCATCGATCCTCACCTGTGTGCAACTCCCACTACGCTATTATAATTTAATAATTATATGTTGCTTTTCAAAAACTGTTATATACCTGTCCAAAAGGAATGGAGCGAATTTGTCCTTCAGCAGCTATATTTGCTGTTTTCTGAGAGCGTAAGTCTGCCGATCCTACGTGAAAATCGAAGTGAGTAATAATTTCTTACTACGAAAGTCATATATTGTGCATGTACATATATACATGTGTGTGTATGTGTGTATACGTATATACATACATGCACATATATATGTATGTATGCATATATGTGTGAGTCTAGATGTGTATGCATATATATATATATATATATATATATATATATATATATATATATATATATATATATGTAAGCATTGGATATCGGTGACGATTTTTTCTTCCTCCGTTTTTCCCTTCTTTGGACTTTCTTTGTTTCCGACGAAGAGCTCCGCTCGAAACGTCATATTCTCTTTCTTTCCTTTCTCGGGCGTCTAGTAACACAATCTGTATCACGTCCTCACGTTGTTGTTTTTTGTCCTTTTTCTTTTTTGAACCTATATATATATATATATATATATATATATATATATATATATATATATATATATATATATAAATATATATATATATATATATATATATATATATATATATAAATATTTACACACATATATATACATGTGCGTATATATACATATATATGTGGGAGAACATATATAAATATATTTGTATAATTGTGTATATATAAAAGCATATATATGTATATGTATATGTATGTGTACGTGTATATATTTTAAAATGCACGTGTGTATATGTTTATCTATCTATCTATCTGTCTATCTATTTAGGTTTATATATAACATATATATGTATGTTTGAAAATAAGTCTACAGTTGTGTATGAATATGTCAGTCTATCTATATCTCTGTCCCTCTTTCGGTCACTCTATAGAAATATGTGTGTGTGTGGTGGGGGTGGGGGGTGTGCATACGCGTGTGTGTGTTATACACAGCAATATTCTGATGGTCAGTTAAATGGGCGTATGTATAATCAATTCAGTCTCTGAATGCTTGTATACGGATATACGTCTGTATGCTTTCAACGCTTGATTGACGTATTAGTTGTATATAGAATTGATCATTAACTTCCTACTTAAAATCACATTCAGTACTGCATGTAGTCATACGCGTTTAGTTATAGTTATTTTGTTTTCCTATTCTCTTTGATATTGCATATGTACGATCAGATATTTCGAGTTTCCCGATGTACGGAATAGAGCTAAATATAGTTGGCGTGTGTTTCCTTTAGCTAACACTGTTGCTATCACTTCTTCTCATGAGTATCACTGAATCAACAGAAAACGATTGCAGTCTATCTTCCTTTGATTTACTCTACGGAAGCAGAATCCTCAGTGGTTTCCAAATTCCTAATGAAATACAGAACAATATTTTTATTTTATTTTTGTACTTGTAATTATATTTGCGTCTAGAAAATTCTTTTAGTGGCAATAGACTTGAATCCTTTTATTTATATTTTATTTTTAATCAGAAACTAAGTTTCGGTTAAGCTAAATTGGGGAAAACGATTTGTAATAGCATTGCAAGTTATTAAACTAGAATCAGTTCGAATAGATAATTTACTATCGAACAAGAGAGAATCCTAAAGAATAATTGATTTCTTCCTTGGTGACACGGGGTAATCATGATTATTGTACAGCAAAGTGAGAGCTTCAACACCTGAGCAAATAGAAAGTGAGTGAAGGAACGGTAATGAGAAAACGGGAGAGAAAGAGAACACGGATAGATAGATTGATAGATAGATAGAGAAGTGGAGGGGAAAGAGAGAGAGAGAGAGAGAGAGAGAGAGAGAGAGAGAGAGAGAGAGAGAGAGAGAGAAGGGTGAGTGAGAAGTTATAAAAGACATAGATATATTAAAATAAGTTTAGGGAAGTGAAATAAAAATGGCTGGGCAAACGACAAGAAGGAGAGAGAGAAGCGATATATAGAACATATCGAAACTAGTGAAAGGTATAAGAAGAATGAGGAATAGGAAGGGAGTGAATGAATGGATGCTAAGTAAAACAGAAAGGAAAATAATCAGAGAGCGAGAGTGAGAGAGTCAAAGAAAGTGACTGAGAGAGATTTTCGCTATCTACAGAGAAGGCAAGAAATTGTAAAATATCGTTAACTTTCTAGTAAATTTGCTGTAATGCCGTAACGTAATGCAATAACAATTTCAGTTTCGTGTTTCTCTCTTTGATGTAATAAAATCTGTCAAATGAAGGTTACTAAGATCGATTAAGTTTATAGACTAATACCCGAGAATGTCCATATCGCAAAGCAGCCAAGCAGCTTGCGGTCTTTCTCTGTAAATCCATTGCTGACAGAGACAACAATACAGTGCTTTCTTCTCGCAATAACGTAGGACGATCAATGTCATGAATATGTAGAATTTTGTACTGGTAGATACAGAGCAGTTCAAATGAATTGACAGTCTTTTTCCAACCCCTATCCTTGGAATACCATCTGTCTTCATTTCCCTTCACCTTTCTTTTGAAGTGAATAAATTCTACTTGCAAAGGAGTCATTGTCTTGTAAGAGTTATTATCGTGTTGGACGATAATGTGAGCATAATTCGTTTTGAACCTAATGTTAATAGTATCATGGCTTAAAACAAAAATGCATACTTATATCATATTTAAGGAATATATCATAAAGAGTTATATCTTATAATACTGCTACTGATTATTTGATAATGACTTAATTAACAGCCAATTATAATGGTCTTGGGAGTTACGAAATCGTCAAGGAATGTATTAACACATGTTGCTGGAAATTGTATATAAAACTGTAAGTGAATAAAAATTGGGTAAAACCTCTCCTAAATTTGACATACGTTTAAGAGGCATTGATTCAAAAGGTATCTCTGGCAATAGAAAATATTGATAATTGAATATAAATTAACAGTCAAATATTGAGGAAGTAATCTACCCGAAGTAACCGCCACAGCATTTCTGGTCTTATAACTGAAACCATTAGTAATATTTAAAAATGGCAGCCATCATTTTCCACGGGAAAAGAAACCTAAAAGATTTATTCTATATTAGATATAAATATTTGATTGATAACGCACATCAAAACCCAAATGGGAAAATAAAAATGTAAACAAAATGATTCCTTCAAATTTCGACACAAGTGTTGAAGAGCGGGGTAAGTCGATTATATATCAACTTCAGTACTTGACTCGTACTTTATTTTATCAAAAAGACGAAAGGCAAGGTTTTCCTGGGCAGGATTTGATCTCAGAATGTAAAGAGCTGAATGAAATGCTGCTAAGCGTATATTCCTAAGCGATAACGACTATACCAACTCAGCGCCTTTAGATTAAACAAAATGATAAAAATAGTGATGTGTTTGCTGGGTCAATCTTCTCCTTTCCATTGAAATTCAATACTCACACTGCTTGAAAATCAATGCCTTTTATTCTGTTTTATAGCAGAATACCGAAACTTAGACATTGTATCTATTATTATTAGGAGGACTTCCATGTCACTGAATAATCGTTTTTGTCTTTAATTCTCTTTTGCTAGATTCATTGCAATAATGTCCATGAATTGCCTCTACAATTAAGTTTTGTGAGAAAGATAAAAACCAGAGAATAATCAGTGATAACATGAATAAATTCTGTGTGAAAAGAAACCCAGTCCGAAATAACCGACAATGAATTTACAAATAAATAAATGAATAGGCAAATAAACAATAAGAAAATATAACAATATGCACATAGTTTATACTGAATCGTTTATATTGAAATTGCTATGTATCTACCAATGCAAATACATAGCATTTATATTGAATCGCTATGTATCTAGCAATACAGAAATATTACTGGGAGAAGTACACAGAAACGTTCTCTGCGTAACCAAAACAAACACTAAAGTGGACACTAACATACTCAGTGTAGAACACCATGAAATTAATGAAAATGTCTTGCCTTACTACAAGTGCTTACATTACTAATGTTTGTATTGATTTTTTTTTTATTAAGCTCGTAGTTAACAGATCAACATTTGTAGGAAAATCGATTGAATAGGTCTGATATATTATAGATAGCTAATTCATTGATGACTAAAACATTTGAACATGAATCAGACAAAATAATGGAAGTCATTTAGTCCGTCCCGTCATCCCGGTTACTTATTTTATTAATTACATATGATTTAGTAAATCATTCATTCCTCTGTTATAATCACGAAACTTGGAACGAGAGCTGAGTAATAAAGCAAACTCTTTTGTTGTCAACGAAGCATTCTAGACAATAAACTGTATAGCTTAAATCAGATGGTATGATATTTTACAGGCATAAACGTTAATTTTAAGATTAAAATCAGCATAAATACTCAGTGTACTACTTATTAAACTTTAAGTCACCACTGTTGATTTTCTTTATATGTAAATTACTTATTTCTCTATGCTAAATTTTGTGAAGTGACATTGATCTATCGGATGATATACAGTTTTTGAATCATGTAAATATCTCACGGGAAATTTTAGCGGAACGATTCTTCATAGCTGAAAACCAAAAGGAATTCGATTAATCAGTTTAGAGATTGTATCAAAATTCCATTTTGATCTAAAAAAAACAAGAATAAACTAATCTTTGTTCTAACATTATTGCATTATTTTTGTATATAATACATAATGTATTTTTGAAGTTACATTTTAGATTTACAGGTACCTCTATCTATCTATCTATCTATCTATCTATCTATCTATCTATCTATCTATCTATCTATCTATCTATCTATCGAGCAATTTGTTTGCCCGTCTGTCGATCTATCACTCTTCCCTTCTCTCTTCATACATACATACATACATACATTATATACAAATAATATAAACAGTACCTTAATTACATATACGCATCATAAAAAAGTAAATCGAATAGATTTAACAAATGACTGAAACTACCCATATATATTTTAGTGATAAGTTCTGTTTAACCAATATTTTTGGTAAAAAGAGATCCTCTTGTAGTTCCTACCCATATGAACGCTAATAGTGTGCGCACAAATAAACACACTCGCTTTCTCTCACACACACTCTCACACAGCTAATTTTCTTCTGTACGTACGCGTGCAAGCGTGAATGTGTCTCGAGCTAGTAGTGTCGGTTTAAACATCTCTCTCACTCTTTCTCCCATTATCGGGAATGCTCTTCTACCATATTCTTTTCACAAAATGTTAGATTGTTTACGCCACAGGAATTTACCGTTAGTATTTCTATATAAGAGATCATATAGGTCCTTGTGTATGTTTAAAATGAGAATACTGCTAACTGGATGTTACTCTGTCCACCATTTTTGAGAGAGCTGTCATGATTAGTTTCCGTGATAAAAATTGAAATCTTCAAATATACTCAGCAGTAGGAACTTTCGACATATAATTTGTTATATTATAAAATACTTTATATATCGATCGATATTATTTTTTTTATTTCATATCATTTTTGTTTTCTGTTCGGATATTTCAGAAACGAAGTGGCTATATTTTAAACTTGATTTTTGAGCCAATTTGCGATTGCTTTACATTTATTATTGTGTTGACAACATTTTATTTAAAACAATTACAAAAATTGAATTTAAATTAGCTATCCGTACTTTATATGTGTTTAGTTATTTCTATTTATTGTTTGTGATTTATAAATTGAATGAATTTAATTAGAAATGTTTGGAACATAAAATAAAATAATACTAATTTCAGTTAATTGTTTTCTCATATTAGTCTTTAACTGAAGGCACTGAAACTGCTCATATGTACCTTGGTTGTTTGTATAAAACAATGTAGTTTATGTCTTCGTATAGTGCAGCATATTTTGTCTCGTAATTGTTAGTCGTTAATTGCAAACTATGTTAGGTAAAATCTAATGTCGATATATTGGTATTTGTAAACGTAAATTATATACTACTTGTGCATTGAACCTATATACATAATTTTAATTCGCCGTCTCCTTTTTGTATTTTCCACAGATGCCATGAGACCTAAAATACTCGCATATGCTATAAAGATGTCTTTTGATGTGTTCGTGGCGAGTACTCTCTCTCTAGGTTTTTAGGCGGGCTATTTAAGCTAGTCGTGTGCATACGTGCATATATATGTATGTATACGTCCGTATATGTAAGTATACTGTTTATATACATGTACTTGTATTTATGTACTTGAGTATATTCCACTGATGAAGGAAGAGCATTATTATTTATGCAAAGCCAGAAATCCAGGATTTGGAATTATCTTATTATTTTTACTGGTTTATTTGGTCTTCGTCTTCGCTACTCGTGCCATGCGGACATTTATTGTGGTTTTAGAGTCAGGATTTGACTGCTATATTTTCAGCGTGGTGGTATCTCTTGATACCCTGTATTATAATTTTATATATATACATATATATATATATATATATATATATATATATATATATATATATATATATATATATATATATATATATATATATATATATATATATATATATATATCATTAGAAAGATCCAAACAGAGCGAGAAGCCATGTAAGGGACTATGAAGAGAAGGAGAAATTAAGATGAATGAAATGAATTTACTTTAGATTTCCCTTAACTTGAATAATTACTTCAATGCGCCTGAGAAGAGATGCGTACAAATACTTCAGCATCTTCACAGGTATGAGATGCCATTCTCTTTGGCTGAGCTCCCACAACTCTTCAAGATTGCATGGGTTCTTCAGACGAACTCCTCTCTTTAGTTCTGTCCATATTTGTTCGATGATCTTTAAGTCAGAGCTCTGAGCTGGCCAATCTTTCAATACGGTAACATCGTCATCAGCCAGATTCTGCATCCCCAAAGCATCAGATCCTTACCACGAAACTTGAATAGGTAACTTGAATAGTGCCAAATACAAACAGCGCTGAAGCACAATTTGATACATACCAGACTTGGATGAAGGCGGGATATTTCAGCATGACTGAGTTCTATGCTACAGATCGCGTGCGACACAACAACGTCTTTATAGAGAACTAAAGAGAAGAGTTCATCAGAAGAATCCACGCAATATTGAAGAGCTGTGGGAGCTAAGTCAGTGAAAATGGCATCTCTTACCTGTGAAAGTGGGGAAGGATTTGTACGCATCTCTTCCCAGGCGCATTGAAGCAATTATTAAAGCTAACGGAAGCCACACGAAATATTAGCAAAGTACAGTAACTTCTTGGACATTATGTAATAAATGTTCAGCATAGACATTTCTCTGTTTTAAGACACTTGGTTTATGTGAGGTGGCTGAAAACTTTTGCACGGGTATTTCTGGTGGTCGTCTCGCATGTTTCTCTCTCATTAAAAACTCCTACCACAAACTATAATGCTTAAGAATGGAAATGACTCCAACAGGGCCAATGTTCCATCTGTAAAAAACGCAGTGTGAAACATCCACTTGAAAGTTGGCAATTAATAGAAATTTACAATAGTTTAAAGTGACCAAATACTTTTGCACAATACTGTACAATTTGATACAAGATTATTTAATGGTTTTCTATAAACGCTCAACAGTCTTAGTCTTAAAAACACTGTGAAATAAATTTTGACATATATATCTTGCTTAAAACTTTTGTCATTATTAAGCTAGTGTTTGGAACATAAATTAACATGAAATTTTTATAGATTTCAATTTAGATAATTGCAAAATTGTAAGCTTGTGTTTTAGAACACCAGGCGCTTCCAGGCGAGTTGGTATCTTACTACCTACTTCATCTCTTCATAGTATCAAAGTTCCAGTCTCTCCCACAGAAATCAACGTCAATGTATTATTCATGAATACGCATTTCCTATAACATTAACCATTAAACCTCAATCAGATGAGTGTAATAAATTATTACAGAGACAGATTCACATGAGCGCGTACGTATACGCTCATACTATAGTACGAATGAACACGTGCGTGTATACACGTACACGCGCGTACATACAGTTTTACTTCATCAAGGAATCTGTTTCTATGACATTGCTGTGTGAATTCCCAGTGCTCTTCATTTTACCCGGATATGGAGAAACACACACAAAACACATACACGCACACGTATATATATGTATATGTATGTATGTATAGATATATATGTATGTATGTATATACATATATTTATATACACATATACATATACATTTTTGTATATACATATATATATTTGTATAGCAGCTAGTAACATTCTTTTGTAAACCCTTAAAAAAATTCATTACAAAACAGCTGACACTGCCAATAACCAAGTTTTTAAATACCGGACTAAACTTCGATCTTCAAATTATGAAAGCAAATGATTAAATCCAATAAAACCAACTATATCTAAAACTACTGTCACTTCCTAGTCCTACCTACATTTTATAAAACCGCTGAAACAACAATCTTATGAACTAAAGGGAAACGCACCTAAACATACACAACTGCTTACAAAGTTCTACATGCATGAAAGGTTTCTAAACAATAACTAATCCCAAATTTAATCAATAACAAGTTTTCCGAAACCCGTTTCCATCACAAAACGAACTACAAAGTAATTACCACTCTACTCAATGCCTAAGGAAGATTTTTAATTGAAAAGAGAGGATAGAAAGCCCAGATTGAGTTCAATGCATCGCAGTTCGACAATGGCTCAGTTGGACGAAACTTAGAAGTCACTGTCAGTAGTATTCTTGTCTAAGAATGATAAATTTGTACTCTACGAAAGTATAAAGTAACCCATCAGATTAATTTACTGAAGATAAAAAGCAAACATTAATACACACGCGCGCACGCACACACACACACACACACACACACACACACACACACACACACATATTGTATTAATAAGATAGATGGAAGGAGAAAAGATTTTATTGGGTACGACACGTTTCGACCACTTTTGGGTCTCTTCGAGTACATCAACATAAAGTTTTACGAGAGATTTTCTGATTCGATTTTGCGCACCGCTATGTGTCCATCAACTTCGAGAGTAATTAAAAAATAGAGAAAAATTGAAACGCAAAAAAATTCAAATATGAACATGAAAATTATACATTCTAGTTTAGAGAAAATGACGTAATGAGCCTTCGCTGTTGTAACTGTTAAGAGAAAGAAAAGGATGTAGAAGTTGAAAGGAAGATTATACTTAGACGAAAATTCTTTTCTGTGTTCGTGCTTAGATGCACATGTACACACACACACACACACACACACACACACACACACACACACACACATATATATATATATATACGCACATATACATACACGCTCACACACGCACATCTAAGCATATGGGTATATAGATAAAACTAGATACACGCGCATACGCACACGTAAGGACGAATACATACAGAAATATGCATAGAAACTCATATATGCAGGTACATACGCGTATATATACATACATATACATACATAGCATATGTAAATATGTGCATATATTCGTACATAAAGCAAAATACAGACGTATATATGTATGTATTCGTCCATACGTGTGCGTATGCACGTGTATTTAGTTTTATGTATATACCCATATACTTGAAAGTCCGTGTGTGAGCGTGTATGCATATGTGCGTGTATATATATATATATATATATATATATATATATATATGTGTGTGTGTGTGTGTGTGTGTGTGTGTGTGTGTGTATGTGTGTGTGTGTGTGTGTGTATGTGTGTGTGTGTGTGTGTGTGTGTGTGTATCTGTGTATGCATATGTGCGTCTAAGCACGAACACAGAAATAAATTTTCGTCTCAATATCTTCCTTTCAACTTTTACATCATTTTCGTTCTCTTACCATTTTACAACAACAAAGGCTCATTACGTCATTTTCTGTAAACTTGAATGTATAATTTTCACGTTCATATTTGAATTTTTTGCGTTTCAATTTTTCTCTGCTTTTTACCTATTCTCGAAGTTGATGGACATATAGCGGTACGTAAAACAATCGGAAAATCTCTCCTAAAACTTTTTATTGATGTATACGACGAAACCCAGAACGGGTCGAAACATGTGTCATACCCAATAAAATCTTTTCTCCCTCCATCTATCTTATTAAGACTGTTACTTCAACCGCCACTGCGAAGTGTGACAATAAATCTACGGATAACCAACAGGTAATCGAAACTGCGTCAGTGCTTTACTCATCATCTATTTATAGATTTTGTATAATTTCTCCATTGCACGCACACACACACACACATATATATATACATATATATATATATACATACAATATATATATAATATATGTATAATATATATAATGTATATATGTTATATATGTATATATATTAATAATATATATTAATATATATATACATACATATACACATATATGGATATGTATGTACATATGTATGTACATATGTATATATATATATATATATATATATATATATATATATATATATATATATATATATATATATATATATATATATATATAAATATTTATATATATATATATCTATATGTATGTATGTATGTATGTATGTATGTATGTATGTATGTATGTGTGTTTTGTAAAAGGAATTGAAATTAATTTCTTATATATTTAAAAAAAGACATTAAATTCAGGAAATATTTCAAGAAGAAAAAATATCATTCGACTGAAATATTTTTCAATAAACAATCAAGATGAAAGATAAACATATTCCAGAAATGATGAGCATACTTCCACTGTTATGACATTATTAATTGGTGATGAATGTATATATCATTTAATAAGTTTAGAAATAATCTTCCTAAATCTTTATTAAAAGTTCTTGTAAATATGACGGTTATTTGTCTGCGAATAAGTGAACTAGAATATCTATTTCATGAATGATTAATGGAATTTTCTTTATATACTAAATGTCTGTGATATAGTGAAAGATATCATCTGAAAACTGAGAAAACATTTTGATTTCGATTAATGATGTCACTCTTACTACATCATAAATATCTTCAGTGAAAAGAATGAATCTCACCTGCATTGCAGCTTGTCAAAATTAGCAAGTATAGACGATGGAATGTATCATACATTATAGTTCATAGTGCTTCGTTATTTTCGGAGCCAATCTTTGATTTTCGTAGATGCTCTAATGTATAAAATCAAAGCCGTAAATTCGAGCAGCTGAGACGTCAATATGACATACGAATGTGTCAGAAATAGCAACTGAATTTATAGGCAGTTCGAAGCGCTCCCTATCCAGACTGATGGATGTTATCTCCTCTTCAGTATTTGTATGTTTGTATGTATACACACACACATTCAAACACGCGTGCGTACACATACACGCACACATTCAAACACGCGTGCGTACACATACACACACACATTTCACTTACGCATTGCAATACTAATATTATAGTGTGGAACTTAATATACATATACTTCAGAACAAAATGTTAGTCGAGCACAGAACGATAATAAGAAAATGAGATGACAAAGGTATAAACGATTATCTTAAAAAGTTCATTAGATTACAGCTGTTTGTGCTATAAGATGTAGTTGAGTGCGTGAATAACACCTTATAGCTTCATCGGTGAAGATATAAGGTATTACTCACTCTCAACTATGAGTCCACTGCACCTTATAGCAAAAAGAGCTGTAAAGCTTAAGAAGGTCATAAGATTATTGTTTATTCCTTTGTTATCTGTTTTCCTTATATACACATACATATATGTGTATATATATATTTCTATCTATCTATCTATCTATCTATCTATCTATCTATCTATCTATCTATCTATCTATCTATATATGTATAAACACGCACTTATTTCAGGGAAATATTTTCTTAAATTTATAATTAGTAATTGCATGATTTAAAGAAATTTCCCTGATGTATGGAACGGGAAAACCTCTATATATAGGTTTGAACTACTCTCTTGTTTTCTAAAGAGAAATTTTTTATAGAATTGCGAATTTTTAATTTAAGAAAATCTTTGTTCAAATTATGTGAGTGTATTAGTATTTGATAGAGAAACAGATATCAATGTATGTTCACTGAGAGATCGTGACAGTGAAGAGAGATACGTTATATTCAATTTATCGTGCTAATCCATAAAGAGAGCTCACACCATTTTTCTTTAACA
>NC_142931.1:107983003-108015503 GCF_046866305.1 Octopus bimaculoides
TTATTTTTATGTGTTTTGATTATGCTTGCACTGACGATTGAAAAGTACTATATATATATATATATATATATATATATATATATATGATTGACCGTTGACTGAACACTATTCAATTTTTTTTCTCCGTGTTTTTCTCCTTGTCTCCGTATTCTTTCTGCTGAAGAGCGTAGCTCGAAACGTCAAAGACTTTCCGTATTCCCGAGCGTCATACTAATATATCCTTTTGTTATTTACACCACCTGTCCTCGTCAGTTGTTATTATTTGTATATTCTCCCATATATATATATATATATATATATATATATATATGTAGTAATACAAAGGGAAACTTCGATTATCCCCAGATGTTGAGTTGTAATGCAATATATATATATATATATATATATATATATATATATATATATATGTATATATGTAAAATAAAGGAAGAAAATGCGCACACTTTACACAGCTTTAATATATTTTTGAATATATTTTATATTGTGTTTGTCGACTGGTTTTACTTTCGCTAATTATGACACTGAAATTACCGTAAATTCGTATTTTCTAAAGATTTTAGTCTATGTTGTGTGTGAAAAAGTTTATAAGTGAATGATTCAACAAGCAGAAAAATCTAGCGGGAGGTAACTGGTGATCGTTATTATTGGGGACAGGGTAGGTAATTGTTCATCTTACGGGGAGGGATGAATAGATAGACACAAAAACTCAAAAGCTAAAGTAGTGAAATGAAATATGTACAATGATGAGTATGTGATCATGAATTAAAATATATACTGAGATCAAAGTTGGTTAAGCGTTCATATTTAGACGTGTTCTGTATTTTTCAATAAAAAAATTCTTTATTGAAACGTTCTTGTATAGAAATTGTTTGTTTGCACGGATAGATGGGGAAAACTGTGAAGTTTTGTTGGATATTTCCTGCACATCTCTCTATGTGTCCACACAAAGGAATCTGTCTGTATTGCAGAAACTGGATCTGTTCCTTATGTAGTATGGTTCTCCACCTCAGTCATACTTGTCTGTCCTATATCATTATGTTCACAACTTGAGCAAGTTATAATATAAATTAGATTCTTGGAAGCTCAAGTGAAATTGGTTTTAATTGCAAACCTCTCTCCTTGTTTGAATAGGAGGTTGGGGCATGTTCCACAGTTTGGGCGTCCACATTTTAAAACCATTGTGTGTATTTTTTGTCGTGGCTGTTGTGTAAAGCTTTATATTTGTTAGAAATCTTTTTAGGTATTTGTGTTGCCTTTTACATTTGATGAATTTATGCGTTTTCAGAATGTTGTTCATTTTTGGATCTCTAGTTAGCATAGGTAGATTATGCCTCATCGTTTCTAGGGTTGTGAGTTGATATATACAGTAATGTTTTGAGATGAGGTGTGGTGTTACACTTTGTTGCCCTTAGTGTTTTAATGTCTAATTTCTTAGCCCGCTTAATTTCATCGCCTATAACTGAGGGTGGATATTGTCTTTCAGTTAGTGTTGTTCTGAGGTTTTGAAGACGAAGGTCCCGAGTATTTCTATCAGGCATTATTGTGCAAATCCTTTTCTATAAAAGGAGATATTTGATATTTGTTTTGATGTGTTTCGGGTGGCATGTGCTAAACAGGAGATATTGTTTCGTGTCCGTTGGTTTATAATAAACGTCAGTTATAATTTGGTTGTTGACTTTTTTATCATAATATCACAGAAAGATTGGGCCAGTGAGATGGTAGAAAGGCCCCTAGTCTTGTGGGGCACTGTCATATTCTCTGATGAGTCCTGATTTACTGTACAGTGGTCGAGTGTGGGTTTGGAGACTGTGATCAAGAATTTGAAAAGATTGCAGCCAACAACGAAACACGGCAGCTATTCTGTGATAGTTTGGGGAGCAATTTGGGTCAATGTTTCATCAGAGCTGATGGAGTGTGAGGGAAACATAAACTCAGTAAAATGTGTCCATATTGCAGAAAGGACGCCTTCCAAACTTCTCCAGTGGTGAAATGATTAAAGAAGACTCTTTTTTTATGGAAGATGGAGCCTCCTGGCTAAAATGACTCAAGATGTTTTGGACGAGAATAGCATTAGAAAGCTTCCATGGCCACGCTAGCCACAAAATATGATACTTATTGAACACTTCTGGGACATAATGGACAGGATAGTTCATAAAAAGAACACGAAAACATCTTCAAAGCCGGATCTTTTGAGATTACTTCATGAAACTTGGCAAGAAATTCCGGAAGAGAATATTCGTCATCTGACCAGTAACATACATAATGCATTGAAAAATGCGAAGGGAATGTCTACTGAATACTAAATATTTACATTGTAACAATTAATAAATAATTTGAATGTATAATGTCTGATTTGAATAAATTTTAATAAGTATAAGGTTTTCTATTTAATTCTGTCATGTCATGTGTGTGTGCATGTATATATATATATATATATATATATATATATATATATATATATATATATATATATACCCACTGTAACTTGCTACACGTCCCCATCTTCCTATTTGCTTACCTTTGATTTTTCTGTCTCAGTCTACATGCCCTCTCTTCTTTCTCTCTATATATTTATATATAGCTGTCTTGTATCTTTTATCTATTACCTGCTTTAGTCATTAGACTGCCTCCATGCTGGGGCCTCGCGTTAAGGAATTTCAGTCGAACTAATCGACCCTATTATTTATTTGTTTAACGCCTCGTACTTATTCTGTCAGTGTATTTTGCCGAACCACTAAGTCACAAAGACGTAAACATACTAAGACCATTAGTGAACTGGTAGTGAGGGACAAATAGAGAAATAGACTCTCTCTCTCTCACACACACAAACAAATAGATAAATAACCAACGGTATTCTTTCAGTTTCCGTGAACCGAAACTCCTTGCAAGATCTTGGTCGACTCGGGGTTATAGTAGAAGATGTCACGCAGTGTGACTGAAGCTAGACCCAATTACAGCAGATGCAACATTCTTACCACACACACATAGAGCCGCACACATACAGTAGCGCACACACACGGACATACACACACGCACACGTACACACACGCACACACACACACACACACACACACACACACACACACACACACACACACACGCTCACATAAGCATTACGTAGACTACGGTTAGGGAAGCAGACAATTTTTTAAAATAATATTTATTGTGTTGTTTCATCTTTCCTGCAAAGAATCGCTGGCAAGAATTAAATCGCTGCTTTCTTTGAATCTTCGTTTTTTCTTTTTTTTTTTGGTCCAAATATACATATGCAAATTAAGAAACAAAAATAAATAACAACAGAAATATAAAATTGCATTTGATGCTTTATCTTAGATTTAGATTCGAAATTTAAGAGAAAAAATTAGCCTGCATTTGAAACTAATCGATTTTATATAAGATTTCTAGATGTACTTTCTGCTTTGTCACGCATGCAAAGAATAATAAATTTCATGCAATTTATTGATTGAGGCAGCTTTCTGCTTATTACCTGCCTGGAAACTACTTCCTCAACGTCTCTAATCTATTTACGGTTTTGAAACATGATTTATAATAATACTTTACATATAACAGTTGTCTGTTTCATTATCTAATTAAATCTAGTCCTTTTTCCTTGTCTTTTTCGCTTCTTCATCTACAAATGTTGTCACATAATACTTTTCACACAATACACAGATTAACATACATGTATGTGTTCTCAAATACATGAAAGCTCAAATACACTTATACCCGTACGCATATATACAGATTATAATACACACACGCACACATACATACATACATACATACATACATACATACACACACACACACGCACACACACATATATATGTATGTATATATATATATATATATATATATATATATATATATATATATATATATATATATATATATATATATATATACATATAGATATAATGATGTGTGCGTGTATGTAAATGAATATATAAATATTTTCAATCAGGCCCGCAGTCATAATATTTCCGTATCAATAGGTGAAGTTGAAACACGAAGAACTCATCTTTAGAGCTGATTGAAAATAAGTATATTGACTCTATTTACCATATTTATGGATTACTCAGCTGAACAATCGTCTTCTCAGTATGACTATATCCCCACAAACAAAATCATTTTCGTACCTTCATGCATTACTACGTGTGTATATGTATGGTTATATGCGTGTTTTATGTATGTATGTCATTATTCAGTTTTATTTCAAGATTTCTTGCCAATAGAGAAAGAATCTGTTTCTAACCTAGATCCAAGGCTCCCTCATTGGAATTTCAACATCAACAACAGGGAATTTCTGTATGTGCGTATGTATACGTGTAGATTTGCCTGTTTTGTTTTATGTATGTCTTATGCATATACTTGAATATCTAGACATGCTCATATATATATAAATTATAAACTTCTGGTAAGTTTTACAGATTTTTACAGTTCCACTGATGGAGTAGATCTGTAGTCTACGAATCAGCCTTTTCCTTTCTGGTTTGGAAAAACCTAATTTCACAAGATTTATATTTAAGCAGTGTGTTACATATCACCCAACAATTACAGGTATGCCCCAATAATTACAGGCATGAACTTGATCTTGTAGTCTTGATAGAGTAATTGCAGATTCCACAATCGTTCAGAGTAAGTATTCTCTTTTTCACTGATCTTCTGCTTTATATTAACATTCACTGGGCTGCTGATTTCCTCGACTGTACACAGTTTTTCTTCTCTATCCCAAATCCTTAAATCCTTATATCAGGTCGATTGTGTTTATATTTTATTGAGGTTTTTTACTGGGATATTGCACAAATACTCATTTTTATTATGAGTGGCTATGGCTTCCACCATACTGTAGTTTCTGTTTTTTTGTCCTCGGGGTTATCTCGTTATACAGATCTCGTTATACGTGTCCTAGCTACATCACGTCTCATCAGTAGGTAATACTATGGAGACATTTTCTGACAACTGCTTATAATGTGGGTTATAACGTTCGTGTTAACTCCACAAAGTCTGCATCGGTTGTCACATTTTACTCTTTTCCTGCATCTCTGTCCCTTTTGAGCATTAGGTATTTGGTTGATATTTCCTGTTGATGCAGGAATCGTTCGTACGCCGGGCAAAATGCTTAGCAGCATTTCTTCCGCCTTTACGTTCTCAATTCAAATTCTGCTGAAGTCGACTTTGCCTACCCTCCTTCGGAGTGGATAAAATAAGTACCAGTTAAGCACTGTGGTCGATGTAATCGATTTACCCCTTCCCTTAAAATTGCAAGCCTTGTGCCAAAATTTGTAACCAATAATAGCGTTAATGAGGCACTAGAGAATGGTAAGTTAAAACGATAAGATAATCATCTACATTGTAAATACCGGGAAAAAAATGATGGAAGGACATAAGTGAACAAAAATTGCAATACCGGGCTGAGAAGTGCAACACTCAGACTCAAATTTAAGATCGATTCATTTTGACTGGGCTACGTGTCTGTGGTTCAGAAAAAAAGCTGGTAAATGCTTTTAATGATGTAGAACGCATTAAGTAACTTCAAAATGTATGAATAATACGAAGAGACAATAACTCTCTTCGCCAAGAGAGAATACACCTGTAGGCGTGACAAAATGTTTACTTAGACAGAAAATCATACCGGCACTTTGGAATGCTAACAGAAAATTGATGGCAAAAAAAAAAAACAAAAAAAAACACCAGAAAATATCTCAGAGAATGGGAAAGCGAAAATAGTTAATGATAATGAGACTGGACAGCCCAGAAGCTGGTAAATATTATTACCATTATTATTATTATTATTACTATTATCATTATTATTATTATTATTATTTTTATTATTATTATTATTATTATTATTATTATTATTATTATTATTAGTAGTAGTAGTAGTAGTAGTAGCTCTTGTAGAAGCCTTAGCTATAGTTACTGGTGTTTCATTCAATGTAGCCTTCATTGAGTAAACCCATGATCAAAGATATTCGAGCGGTGGACACGCCATTTTTTAAAATTATTTCTACTACGAGAGTCAACATTGAAATTCCATTTTAAAAACTTAGATGGGACTTAATGCAGATCTGATTGTAATCTATAGTAGGCCGAGCGAATATTAAGACGTTTCATCCTTGACTCTAGCAGCAGCAGTAGCGGTAGCAGTAGAAGTAGTAGTAGTAGTAGTAGTAGTAGTAGTAGTAGTAGTAGTAGTAGTAGTAGTAGTAGTAGGAGGAGGAGGAGGAGGAGGAGGAGGAGGAGGAAGAAGAGAAAAAGATAAATATAGTAGCCAAAGGATATCGGTGTTCCTTATAGTTTTCTTTCCTTATCTTTACGAACGGAAGTTTTGTCTGTGGCAAAAGACCATATCGTTTTCAGACTACTTTATTTTCCCTCTCCAACAATTATTTCTTTTAATTACTCGCTTTTCTTTTCAGAACACCCACACCTCCATTTACTCAGCTTATAAAAACTATTGAAGCTGCATCTCTTCTTTAATGCATACTAGCTTTTGTGAAATTTCTGTTTCTCTTCCAAACTTTTCCCCCGTAAATCTTTTTCTTAATGTTAGAAGTCATATCAGTTGCCGATGTCTGTGTATGCTAGTTAATTTAAGTCTCATTATCTGGCAGTTTTAATTTTTATGCATGAGGTATTGAATATCATAATATAATTTCTTTTATTTGGCCACCCTATTCAATTTGATTGTTATACCACGCTGATATCTTTCAATCTTTCTCAACTAACCAGATTGGATATCAGTGATTTGACATGTTTTTCATTAAACAATCATTTGTAAGTATTCTGTAGTTAAACACCAACTAATGGTTTGTTCAATTCTTTATTTCTATATATCACTTATATTTCTCTCAATTTTTTGTCAGCGTTCGTGTTTCTACAATTTTTCTGTATGCGAATGATTGAACAATTTTATTTGGAATCCATGCTGTAGACAGTCTATAGCTGCATAGTTTTCTTCTCATTCTAGTTCATCTAAAATTTCTGCTCTTTCTTTTTCAGAGAAATACTTGATTGGTCTCTTTATTTTGGTCTCTTTATTTCTAGATTTCACCTGATCCCTCAAGCAGAAACACTGTATCTCCTATTTTTCTTTTAACGGAATATCTCTTAGACTGATTTTAATTCTTGAATGTTGTATTCAACTTCTCACATTTTCTATTACTATATAACAAAGCAGTTTAAATTGTTTTATTTCACACTCTTAACATCTTTCCCTCTCTCTCTCATTCGATTTTCCCATGCTTGTCCATCCGACATTTATGTGAAAATCTCTCAATCATTCACTTGTCTGGCAAAAAGGATATACTCCAGAAGGATTCCTTCCATTATATCAGGGATAACAGTTCCAGATCTACTTTAGATCTAGAATATAGAAGATTAACAAGCAATAGAACTCTTCTGTGTATTTCACTAGGGTTTCCTTCAATAGTTCTTTGACTAGTCGTCGGAAACTCCTGCAATTATTATATCTTTGTCTATTATCAAGTTTCACAAACAGTCAAGGAATTTACATATGAAATCAAAAACTGTTTATTGTTTCTGAGGGTATATCGTCAACTTATGTACATATAAGAGGCCGTAACCTGCTTTGGTCGTAATTATTTTGAAGTAAGAATTTGCAGAATCTTTACAGTACTGGACAAAATGCCTTGAGGTACGTTTTCCGACACTTTAACGTCAAGTCTCTCCAAGGTTGAATTTGTCTTTCATTATTCTCAGGTCGAGAAAATAAAGCATCAATCAAATACTAGGATCGATGTTATCAACTAGCCATCTCCCCTCAAAATTGCACCATAATTAGAAAGAATAATTATATTGTACTACTTCAGACCAAAAATAAATTGTAGTGGCGTCTAATAGCAGACGCCATTTCCGGAGAGTTTATCCACGCATGCGCAGGGACTAGATCCGGAGGGAATACAGGAAGAGTCTCATGCGCATGCGTAGTCATCCATATCCAAGCGTTCGCGCGGATTTCACCCTCTGCTCGCTGACCTTCGAGGAGCCCAGATGTCGTAGCAGCAGCTCTCCGACAACCCAACACTGGAGCTCCACAGATAACCACGAGACTGCATTGACGGCGTCTCAGTAACCAAAGGGCGAAGTGCTGCCGAATTCCCTCCTAGTGTGAGCAGAATTCTATTGTAATAAATATTGTTGTGTTGATAGTTTAGAGCCTGCGTTCCGTTTTCTTCAAGAAATTTAATGTACGGGAGCGGAGTACACCTAATGGTGTATAACCACTTCCCTACAACCGGTGACCCCGAATCAAGAACAAATGCAGACCGAAAACTCTGAACTACCGACCGATACTACACAAGCCGTCGCCTGTCTCACACATGCTTTCCACAGTAGCTTTAGACATCGAAGACAAGAATAACAACTCTCACTGCACAGTTTTTGTTTCGACTGTCGCACAACACAAAGGAAAAGAACTCACCGACGCAATGGACACCCACAATTCTTTCCACCTGCCAGAGAATGCAATGCAACCCCATGCACAGATCCACAAGAGAAACCGCTGACATAAGTACATACAGCATTTCGAACGACTATCGAACGAAGAACTAACCGGATAACTCTATGGAAGACCACGCGAGCAACGTTTTCAACAGCCATAGATTTGAACTTCCTTTGTATGCACCTACTTTTGCATTTCAAATGCTACCTTTTAATTTTTCAGGACCAGGACACTTTCTAGCAAAGTTTGTCATTTTTGCTTGTTTCAATGTTTTTTTACTGCACATCTTTACACGTAACACTCAATTCCGCGACGATTTTATTTCCGCGACAACTCATTTCACAAAAACAACTGAATTCAGATGCATATGTTTTTGAATGTTCTATATTTTTATTTTTTTCTCTCGTTGGCCATTGGCATTGCACATTTCATGCACACGCGTTGCTCACCTGTTTTTATTGCATGGCTTCTACTACAGGTTCTCCTTTTGAATGTCTGCAATTTCTTTCTTCGCACGCACCCAGTTCTACACATGCACCACAAAATTATGTCTTTAGAGTTGTTATCATCATGTCTGTGCCCACTCAGCTCTTTTTCCCGACTCTGTGTACGTCGGATGTCAACTCATGCTCTCTGCGTTCTTGTCAGACACAACTTATCTCTGTTCGACCCCAGTTTGGTCACGAAGTTAACAGAGGAAATTGTCTGTCCAAGGCAACGCGCCAGCATGCCACACTGTCGACGTTCGGGCTAATCTTAGCAAATGCCCGCGACAACAACGCCAAACACAATTCACTTCTGCACCCCTTCAAGGCATTTTCACGCAAAATGCAATCCTGGAAGAAAACTTTTGCTGATATCATAGATAGAGAATTCACACACTCACTCGCATCAGCTTATTCCACAGCTGCAGGACTTTCTCTTGGTCTCACACAAATAGATACCAGGCCCGTTTCCGTCACGTCCACCTTGATTTGGTTGGACCATTGCCAGTGAGTCGCGGTTTCAGATTTTCTAAGATCTGGTCGCTGACCACACACGTAACACAGCCAGCCAGTTTTCCAGCGACGACATCAACAGCATTGTTCAACTACGTACTACCAGCATCGTCGCCAACGTCAACATGATTTCTCCATGTACACAAGCAACCGCAGCACTTCTCAACTCTGTTAGTGTGAATCGCCTCACCACGAAATTAACAGCCAGAACTCAACCTGCGAAGAACATCTGTATCAAGAATCTGGCCCGGCATCGAAGCCTCAACTGCACGACAAGTGACTTAGCTCTGCCACAACCTTAACCTCTTATATACAGACTTTCAACTACTGTGTACTTTAACTGAGAACTGGTATTTTCACATCCTGGTGGCTAGACTTCTAACGTACTTATTACAGACTCTTTTCTATGCTTTGTATCTCTTGCATTCACATACATATATTTGTATACACACTCTTTGTTTACATGACGGCCTGTCTTATATTGTGTTTCATTGGACAATTTCAGTGCTTTCTTATCGAATATTTTCTTTCCTTTCAGGAAAAAACAAAAAAATCAGACTTTTACATCGCGTGATTCCAGTTTTCCTGGACAGTGGTCATCACGGTTGTTTTGTCATTGTCTATTTTAGTTTTCACTAGGTGGCACTTATTGCCCATTTACATGCATGTTTTCTTCCCTCAATTCTTTTGTACATTGCATGCATGTATCTCACCATTGTACATCATTTCTTTGATTTTTCTTTATATATATTTGTACCACATCTTGTGGGTGGTTCCGGTAGCCATCTTGCCTCAGGCGTCACTCCAATTTTTCCATTTTCGTGCTTCCGCACTCGAGGGGGAGCCATGTAGTGGCGCCTAATAGCAGACGCCATTTCCGGAGAGTTTATCCACGCATGCGCAGGGACTAGTTCTGGAGGGAATACAGGAAGAGTCTCATGTGCAAGCGTAGTCATCCATATCCAAGCGTTCGCGCGGATTTCACCCTCTTTGCTCGCTGACCTTCGAGGAGCCCAGACATCGTAGCAGCAGCTCTCCGACAACCCAACACTGGAGCTCCACAGATAACCGCGCAACTGCATTGACGGCGTCTCAGTAACCAAAGGGCGAAGTGCTGCCGAATTCCCTCCTAGTGTGAGCAGAATTCTATTGTAATAAATATTGTTGTGTTGATAGTTTAGAGCCTGCGTTCCGTTTTCTTCAAGAAATTTAATGTACGGGAGCGGAGTACACCTAATGGTGTATAACCACTTCCCTACAAAATTTACTTAGCACAATTTAAGATTTTTAACGAATAAAATGTGACATTCTTTTCAAGTTTCTCGCCAGTGGGCTACAATAACATGTTTACTTGTTGCTTCGAATACTTTAGAATTTGATACATCATCGAAGGAAAAAACTAGTTGAAGTGTAAATGTCTTCAAGTAGAAATCTCTGTTTACAAAAAAAGTAACTCTATTAGTCGTAGCCCTATTCCTGCGCAAGTCGCTGCCCAAATCCAACGCTAAAAGCGATCCTTGTTCTATTCAGTAACATAACTCAGTCATTCTTCATAGTCTACTCAAATATTGCCATGAATCGCTCTGGTCATACTCCAGAAAATAGACACTCAATGATATGACACAAATCCACAGAGCACGTACAATACGCAGTCAGCAATTAATAAAATTAAAGCATGTACAATAAGATAATGGTCATCCGCTAATATAACGTACTTAATATGAAATAAAGTCTTCGGAGGGGCGATGCATAGCCTGTCTGCGCAGAAGGAAAAACATAAAATTTAATTCAATAAATACATTCTCAAACGAATTCATATTTCAACAAAATAACATCCAGAGTTATTTCCCCTACTTTTTGTTTATGCATATTTAACAAAGAATAAAAAAAAAACATTTTGATTCATCCGTCCGCCAGTTTTGTAGATAAACCAAAATTTAATGAGTTTGAGCCAATCACCCAATGAGTATTTCTACCAAATTTGTTGAAAATCCGTTCAACCTTTTTCCAGTAATTTTGCAAACGCACAGACAAACAGACGAAGACGAGCGACTACAAAAACCCTGCATCAATTACGCGCACAGGATAAGGCATGCAATTTATAATCTGCACAAAATACCATCCGATAATATATCTCATACAGTAAATTCTTTATATAAACACCATAAAATCACTGTAACACAAGAGACACGGAGCATAATCATCACCCAACCAAATGACCTAACTCACATAGCATATTTTTGGATTAGAAAGAAAATATAAACCCCACAATGTGTGTGTGTATGTATGTATGTCATTATTCAATTTTATTTCAAGATTTCTTGCCAATAGGGAATGAGTCGGTTTCTAACCTAGATCCAAGGCTCCTTCGTAGGAATTTCAACATCAACAACAGGGTATTTTTGTATGTATGTATGTATGTATAGGTGCAGATTCGTATGTTTTATGTATGTCTTTTTATGCATATACTTGCATATCTAGACATGCTCATATATACTTAAATGCATGTATGCATCTATGTATGAATGAATGAATGATGATAGTTGAAATTATATTCTTAAAACGTACAAAGCAAGGTATAAAACTAGAAGGTATTCATAAGATGGACCACATGGGGAAGCAACATTGATATCATCAAATCATTGCCAGGGTTATTAGCCACAATCACAAAACAATCGGAAAAAAAACATCTCTTTGTTAGATACTGGATGACCATTAGAAATTCATGGCACACAATATATTTGTTTTAGATTTTCCTCGTAAAGATCAAAAGTTTTTGTTATGACTTCCAAGAAACACATAGGTGCATAGTGAGAAAAAGATTTGCACTTGCTGAGTAAAGTGTGCGCGCGCATGTATGTATGGACGTGTTCACGCGTATGTGTCCGTGCGCGTATATGCTGTCTGTGTCAAACTGCTTGTGTATTCCATGGAGATTAGAGGTTTGCAGATATTCTGTCTTCTGATTAATTTGATTGTGCAAAAGTCTTAGTGAAATCTATAAAACCTCCGATTTACTGATTAAGAGTCTCCTGTTTAAAGAATTTGTTCGCAAGGAAATATTATCGCTACTGCTGTCTATAGACACTTAATAAAGAATATGATAGAACATCATCAACAAACGACTCTGAATATTTTCTATTATTTTGATGGATCAGCTATTACGACACATCATATCTACTATATCTAAACCCTAAAAGATTAAGAAAAGTTTGACAAATTTAGTTTAATCTGAAGTGTTTGACAGAATTTGAAACATGCATTTATTTGATAGTGAAATATATGTCCTGGGGTAAAACATTATCGAATATGAAATTACTTTTCCATATTCAACTCTGAAATTATTAATATGTGAAAATGATAACTATTAGGAGTTATGCGAACCAAGTATTTCAATAAAAGTTTAGTAGACTATACCTTCAAATTAACAATGCATTTAACTGCATGCTTTTCATGCAGAAAATACCCTTGGGGAAAATTTTCCTTTGCCGTTAATTTGCATTGCCATCTCAGCGAAATAATTCATCATGAAACCTATATGCACATCGAAGTCAGTATATGATCTGGCATCTGTATATTTAATATTCTTCGCTGATGAGCCTAATAAGACCGAAACATATAAAATTATTAATGTCCCAACCAAAATTTAGGCTTGCGTCTTCATTTAAATTTTGGTCAATTGAAATTTTAGATTACCTTCGAGAGATACTTTGAAGATGTATATTCATTAAAGCTATTGATATATGGCATTTTGTTAAATACAGTTTTTATTTTAATTGATTAAAGTGATTTTCTACTGTAGAAGTCTGTACTTAAACATGTTTTTCACGCAGAAAATACACTTGAGAAATTCTTCATTAGATACCTTTGTATTTACTACACAATTGACAGATGCCGCTGTCAAAGAAAAAAATAATAAAAAAGAAAGCAAACCTAATGATAAAACGTTAATAATGATTACCGATGTATTTTCACTGAAATAACAAAGCTGTAGACAAAAAAATTAGTCTCTGATAGATGTTGTCAGAAGAAATAGCGTTCTTTGCAATGTTTAAATGAAAAGAAAAATCTTGAACTGAAATAATGGATGAATGACGGCTGCATGCGATGAATTACATCTGTTTCCTCTAATATAACATGAATCTGCTTTCAATACTGACAATCCGAGACACTAAATGGTTCTAGCTGCTAAGCCAGACATATTACTTTAGTGATGCTATTCAACCTTGTATATACAATAAGTAAAAGAAAAATTAAAAAAACAACCTTTAGATAATTGTCTTCATGACTTACTGATTTACAGAGTTCAAACTTACATATTGATATTTCCTTTTCAGAGAAACTGTTTATAGTTGTAGAAATTTGAATAAAGGATTAACACAGTATACATGCAGCAATAATTACACTTTTATCACGATACAAAAATATAATATATTAAGAAGAAACTGTTATATAGACTTAATTTTATATCGATAAGCACTCGCTGAAACAATCTAATATGTAATTTTCTAATTATACCTTTGTATATAAGCGTTCCCAATGAAATCAGAAACAGAGGGGTTTATCATAGCAGCCCAAGATCAATGCCTACCTACAAAGAACTACCAGGCCAACATATTAAAGACCGGCAGCTCCCCATTATGTCGTATATGTCAACAACAAAATGAGACCATCGATCATGTTGTCTCCATGTGCAGTCTGCTTGCGCCTACAGAGTATCTCAACAGGCATGATAGGGCTGCACAATATATTCACTGGGTAATATGCAAAAACCTGGACTTGCCCCATGATAAAAACTGGTGGGAACACAAACCACCCCCAGTACTTGAAAATGATAACATTGCACTCCTCTGGAACTTCACCATTCAAACTGACAGAAAGATAGACGCAAATAGGCCAGACGTCATACTGAAAGACTTCAGACAAAAATCATGCCTCCTCATTGATATGACTGTCCCAATCGATATAAACGTATCTGTCAAGGCCTACCAAAAACTGAGCAAATATAAAGATCTTGAAATAGAAATTAGTAAAATGCGGAATCTGAAGACGAATACAATACCTATTGTCATAGGTGCCCTGGGAATGACAGCGAAACGGGCTGATTACTACCTAGCTCAGATACCAGGAAACCCAAAAATGGCTGAAGTTCAAAAGATAGTGCTCATGGGAACTGCCCATATCCTACGTAAAATACTGTCTATGTGATCTCAAATTTTAAAGCAAACGCATAATTTTCTTATGGTTTCTTAAACATTCACTTGAACAAAACTGTACAAATCCAAATATATGGTACCCTAGGCATAACACCTACATGAACTTCTAACTTGTTGTCTCTTGAGGTCTCTGGGTGAGACTTGGATCGAACTTGTACAAATGCAAAACAAAATTCAAACATAAAATAATAATAATAATAATAATGATAATGATAATGGCTTCTGGCATAAAATCAGAAACAGAAAGGTTTATTATAGCAGCCCAAGGTCAATGCCTACCCACAAGAAACTACCAGGTCAACATATTAAAGAGCGGCAGCTTCCCAACATATGTATGTCAACAACAAAATGAAACCATTGATCATGTTGTCTCCATGTGCAGTCTTCTTGCGCCTACAGAGTATCTCAATAAGCATGATAGAGCTGCACAATATATTCACTGGGTAATTTGCAAAAACCTGGACTTGCCCTATGATAAAAACTCGTGGGAACACAAACCAGCTTGAAAATGAACACATCTCACTCCTCTGGAACTTCACCTTTCAAACTGACAGAAAGATAGATGCAAACAGGTCAAACATTATATTGAAAGACTTCAGACAAAAATCATGCCTCCTCATTGATATGACTGTCCCAGTCGATATAAATGTATCTGTCAAGACCTACCAAAAACTGAGCAATTATAACGATCTTGAGATGAAAATTGGGTAAATGTGCAGCCTGAAGACTAAAGCAATACCTGTTGTCATCGGTTCCCTAGGAATGATAGCAAAAGGGGCTAACTGCTACCTAGCTCAGATAGCAGGAAACCCCAAAATGGCAGAAATTCACAGGATATTGCTCATGGTAACTGCCCATATCCTACGTAAAATACTGTCTATGTAATCTCAAATTTTAAAAGAAACTCATAATTTTCTTATTTTTTCTTGAACATTCTCTAGAACAATACTATGTATAAAACCAAATATATGACACCCTCGGCATAACACCTACATGAACTTCTAATTTGTTGTCTCTTGAGGTCTCTGGGTGAGATTTGGAGCCAACTTGTATAAATACAAAGCAAAAGTCAAACATATAATAATAATAATAATAATAATAATAATAATAATAATAATAATAATAATAATAATAATAATAATAATAATAATAATAATAGAGATCATGGAGAACCACACTGACGTTGAACAATGACAATGCATCTCTAACTGCTGGAGATGTAAGAATTTCATGTGGCATTTCCAGGGTGATTCACTATCACCACTCCTCTTCTGTCTAGCCCTAATACCGCTCTCAAAATTGCTCAATGATGCACAGTATGGTTATAAAATATTTGATAAAAATATAAATCATCTCATTTACATGGATGATTTAAAGCTCTTTTCAAAAAATGACCAACAACTCAAAGGCCTACTAGCGATTGTTAAACAATTCAGTGATGACATCAGGATGCAATTTGGCCTTGATAAATGTGCAAAAGCTACCTTTATCAAAGGAAAAATGACAAAACCATCTAATGTGAACCTTGACCAGCAAAATGTCATAAAAGAGTTAGAACCAGCGGAGAGCTACAAATACCAAGGGGTAATTGAAGGGGACAATATCAAGTATTCAGTGATGAGGGAAAGGATCAGAAGAGAATGTTATCGCAGGGTGAGAGCAATACTGAAGACAGAGCTGAACGCGAGAAACAGGATCGAAGCGATCAATGCTCTAGCCATACCAGTCGTGACTTACAGTTTCAATATCGTTAACTGGTCAGTTACTGAAATATGTAATGTTGACAATAAAATACGAAAACTGTTGACAATGCATAGAATGCACCACCCTAAGGCAGATATAGAACGTCTTTATCTGCCAAGAAAACAGGGAGGCCGAGGACTTCTACAGCTAGCATTATCAATGAAGGTAGACACAATTGGCCTAGACACCTATCTGAAAAACTCTGAGGACTGGATGCTAAAACTTGTCTTAAAACATGAAAGCAAGAAAGCATCTTACTCAGTAACAAAACAGGCAAAGGACTATCTAAGTGAATTCCAATTGCAACAAATTCAAGAATTAGACGAACTACAAACACCTGCAGAATAAGCTAAGCGCTTGAAAACTCGTGCAAAAATAGCTGCCTTAGATATTATGACTGAAAAATGGCATGGAAAACCTCTCAATGGCAAATACCCAAAGAGAGCGAATAATGCAGATATTGACAAAGCCCAAACCCATCAATGGCTAATGGCCTCTGGCTTGAAATCAGAAACAGAGAGGTTTATCATAGCAGCCCAAGATCAATGCCTACCTACAAAGAACTACCAGGCCAACATATTAAAGAACGGCAGCTCCCCATTATGTCGTATATGCCAACAACAAAATGAGACCATCGATCATGTTGTCTCCATGTGCAGTCTGCTTGCGCCTACAGAGTATCTCAACAGGTATGATAGAGCTGAACAATATATTCACTGGGTAATATGCAAAAACCTGGACTTGCCCCATGATAAAAACTGGTGGAAACACAAACCACCCCCAGTACTTGAAAATGATCACATTGCACTCCTCTAGAACTTCACCATTCAAACTGACAGAAAGATAGACGCAAATAGGCCAGACATCATACTGAAAGACTTCAGACAAAAATCATGCCTCCTCATTGATACGACTGTCCCAATCGATATAAACGTATCTGTCAAGACCTACCAAAAACTGAGCAAATATAAAGATCTTGAAATAGAAATTAGTAAAATGCGGAATCTGAAGACGAATACAATACCTATTGTCATAGGTGCCCTGGGAATGACAGCGAAACGGGCTGATTACTACCTAGCTCAGATACCAGGAAACCCAAAAATGGCTGAAGTTCAAAAGATAGTGCTCATGGGAACTGCCCATATCCTACGTAAAATACTGTCTATGTGATCTCAAATTTTAAAGCAAACGCATAATTTTCTTATGGTTTCTTAAACATTCACTTGAACAAAACTGTACAAATCCAAATATATGGTACCCTAGGCATAACACCTACATGAACTTCTAACTTGTTGTCTCTTGAGGTCTCTGGGTGAGACTTGGATCCAACTTGTACAAATGCAAAACAAAAGTGAAACATAATAATAATAATAATAATAATAATAATAATAATAATAATAATAATATATTAAGTAGAATTTAGCAGCAGGACCCTGTATTTGTAACCATAATAGTAATTAGCAGGAGATTTAATTGTAATCATTTAATTAATTTGGTGATTTGTACTTATGCCTTCTAATAGGTCCACCAGGCTGAATGTATTTAGAAATGTTTAGACAATTACTGTTTGTCTAGTAAGATCATCGCTTGAGTACTGTTGTGGCTATTTCAGAAGATAGATTTAGTATTATCATTACATAATTGAAGGTTAATGCTCTTAGCGATAGTCTTCCCTTATCCGTAGTTCCTTCCTTCGCATGGTGCTCGTTTACATGTTTGGTTGTTTTATGTCATAAGCGGCCTTGGGCCACTTAAAGCATATGCTACTTTTACATACTTTTACTTTTTATTTACATCTTTATTTACATCTACCCCTATAATGGTCTTAATAGCTTGCCTTTTGTTTTTAAATTTAACTGACCAATTATATCGAAGGCTGGACTTTGGTCAATCCCATTACGGGCAATAGGTGGTTGGTCTTTACAATATATCAGTAAATAAATGTAATTAATCTATGGGCATGTTATTTGGATAAATATTAATTAGTATTATTTACGAAATCTTAAGTACTATTATGATTACTTCTAAACGTTATGGTTCTATCGCTCCTTCTTTTTCTAGACCTATTGGCGTATCCCGTTGTACTAAAGTACTTATTTTACTTTTTATTTATTTATACACCCTGTTACACCTAAAGAAAGATTAACCCACCAATTAATTTTCTACTTTAGTCATCTACTCAACGGCCTGAAGCGTTACACTGCAAAATAGTATGATTCAAATATATTAAGCATTCATTCCACCTCTCGAGGCTCTTTTACTTTTCTTTTCTTTTCTTTTATGTATTTTTATTCACTCTGATGAAGCTACATGTTTCAGATCGGATGTGCTATAGAATATGACGAATATTATTCTCAGAATTTTCTTTGGCAGTGCTGTGGGACATTGGAAGCATAGACGGCTGTTAGATGGGATAAAATTTTGTGTTAAAAAATAATAATCGATGGTAGTCAGTTGCTATTAAGATTTTCTTCATTTTCTGCTTCATTAAAATTTTATGGATATATATATATATATTTGTATGTATATAATAGACATGAATGTGTGTCTGTTTTTGTGTGTGTCCATCAAAAGTCTTTAATATCTTTGCTGTGAATTGAAACCCAGTTTGTTTTCACTTTTCTCTTCAATTTTTTGAGTTCGCTAAAATAATCACACTCTCCCTACCGCTGACACTGCGATTAATTCAATTTCGCTGTCTATAGAGGGTTATGGTAAACTATATTTCACCAAACTAATAGTGTTGATCTCTTTTACTCGGTATAAGGAATGTAGAGTAAATATTCCAAATTCATGAATCACTTCACAGTAGAAACTTTTTCTTAAACCTAATATACTGTAAAAATGAAGTTATGTCCATCTTCTGAAAGGTACGATTGTTCTCCTTCATAACTATGTTATGGATTTTCCTAATGTATATTTGCCAAAATATTTTATTGTAATTGCCCAAAATTCTGATGAATTCTTTTGTGAGTATTAACACTATGTACCCAAATAATAAAATAAAAACACGAAGATTTTTAAATATTTTGTATCTTTTCAGCAAATGCGTTCTAAGAGATTTGACAAAGGGAATATTTTAATGCTTTGAGCTACAGTAACGTATAAATCTTAGTACTGATGTGTTTTCTGTAACTCTTTCAAATAAAAATCGAATTTCTACTGGACTGGGTACTTCTTAATGGCTGAATGTCTTTTTTCTTGTTTGATAAATGAGTCAAATAATGATATAAAGCTTCACCAAATAGAAAACTGAATAGGAAACGGAGTCAAAACTATTGAGTGAAATCTTTGTAATAAAAACACACTTGTTTATGATCTTATCTACATCCATGTACACATACAAATATGCGCACAGAAGCACACACAAGTACACATAATCCCACACATACATGTAGACAGATAAACAAAGCTGTTTTATTTTTATCTTTTTTATTAAATCCTTTTCATATTTTCTTATGTGTTGATATCTTTCGAATAGTAAAGCTCCTAGATCCATCGATCTCATTTTTGTTGATATTCTCAAACTAATGTCCTGTAGGAATTGTTTAGTTTCTGTCTAGGTTACCGCTATTTTATGGTTATATTCCTTTCAAATTTCTCCTACCGTCGAAGCAACACACAAAGGAATTTACAGAATAGAACAAATTCTAATGAATAGCAGGTATACAAAGAAATTGACCAAATCATACGTGGACGTCGACATATTAACATTTAAGGAGTTACTTAATAAAGTGTGTAACTTGAATCGAATGAATGTTAGAAATAGAATACTTGATTACGTTACAAAGATTATATAATTAATAGCCTTCTTTATTTCAAAGATAAATTTGCAAACCTCCGAATATGCTTCTAGTGATCTATTTCTTATATACTCTAAATTGTCATACAATTTCGGCACTTTCTCACCATATCACCATAGATGTATAAGAATTAAATCCAACACACTACTTCTTACAATATAAATCGTAAATTTGATGGGAAACATTGCTAAATAACAGAACTATCTTACACAGAATTAATAGCAAAATGTGATAGAAAGAATATTGAGGAAACGCACAACAATCATTAAAACAAACAGTTTCATGATTGTTGAGAAAAACTGTCAAAAGTCAGGTATTCAAAAAGAGTGGCAATGCCAGCACTACCAAATTGCCAATACCATTTCCTCATCTACAATAAAATGTATTACACACTCCAACACCCATTATTTTAATCCAGAAGATGAGAACGTCGAGAACTAGAAATTTCCTCATGTCGAACAAGTTAGGAAGATTGCTGTTACAAACAATCTGTAAAAGACATAAACGGAAATACGAAAAATGTGAGATATAAAAAAAATCTGTAGTATGCAACCACGTTTTCGATTTAACACGCACACAAACATACATACGTGTGTATGTGGATGTGTGTGCGTGCGTGTGCTAGTGCTTGCATAAGTCACTATACGTGCAACTTGGAATGTAGAATTCTTCGATTTAGAAATATTTATTATAAAGAAATTTGTAATTTAGCAAACGTAACGTAAAAATGTATCTATCTATTTCTCTCTCTCTCTCTCTCTCTCCCTCTCCCTCTCTCTCTCTCTCTCTCTCTCTCTCTCTCTCTCTCTCTCTCTCTCTCTCTATATATATATATATATATATATATATATATATATATATACGTTTATGAATTCATTTTGCAAGATTCCTGATGTGAAATCGTGTGTTGAAACAGATATTGTTGTTTTTCGGAATGGTCAAGTTTTCTTCATTGATTTATTATTGTTATTGTTATTGTAATAACAATAATAAACGAGGGAAATATAGTGCGTGTGTTTATTTGGCAAAAAAATAATAAAATGACCATCAAGAAATACAACAATATATATATATATATATATATATATATATATATATATATATATATATATATATATATATATATATATATAGCTGTAAATAAATAAATGAATATATGTCTATCTATCTATCTGTCTATACATATCTCTGTCTATGCATATATATATATATATATATATATAAAGGTTATGAGAGGTAATGATGTCAAGAACACCCAAAGGTGTCAGGTAATGCTGAGTAAGTGCTATGGACAGACTATAGTTAAGTTCCAGGTTCAGTGATTATGCGAATGAGGAGTTCATCATAGGTCATATATCAGCATGTGTATATATAAAAAAAATTACCGAATGAGATTCCTGTACCAATCTTATATATATACCATTCTGCCTAAATAATGGAACTACAGATACAATAGCCCTGCATATCTCACGTCTATTTTCATTCCTCAACTTCACTCTCTATTTCATATCTTATCTAGAATAACTATTGCTTAACCATTTTCTCACACCGTCTCCGATGAAGGAATACATAAAATATCCCGGAAACAGCTGTAAGACCTTCTGATTATAAATGTTCTGAAATCTTTCACAGCCTTGGATTTTGTATCTCGTTCTGTAAATGTTCTCTCTCTCTCTCTCTCTCTCTCTCTCTATATATATATATATATATATATATATATATATATATATATATATATATATATGTATGTGTGTGTGTGTGTGTGTGTGTGTGTGTGTGTGTGTGTATGTATGTATGCATGTATGTATGTATGTATGTATAACTCGACCCTAAGTCTGGGTGAACGCACAACTTAGGGTTGCTGTTAATGGAAGACCAGCAGAGACTGACAGAATACGTACTAGGCTTACAAAAAGTAAGTCCTGGGGTCGATCTATTCCCTAAAGGCGGTGCTCCAGCATGGCCGCAATCAAATGACTGACACAAGTAAAAGAATAAAAAGATATGTATGTATATATATATATATATATACATAAAAATGTGTGTGCGTAAGTAAATTTGTATACATATATGTCTGTGTGCAAGTGTGAAAACTCACTAATGTGTATATACATACACATAAATGCAATTATACACAAACTTACACATACTCACACAGATACACAAATCTTTTTACGTATTTTAAATCAGCAGTGTCATAAAAGCAGGTCAAATATCAAGCCAAAGTTTGATGGGTGCCATGAACAGAACTCCCGCTTTTTGAGTCACTTTTGTACCTGTCTGTCGATTGAAATTATTAACAATGTTTATCTATTTCTATATAGAGCTCTAGTTTTCTTGTTTGCTCGAACAAACACACATAAACGTATATAAATACACACACACACATGCACATGCATATATATACGCATACAACTATTTATCTATCTATTTAACTCACCATATGTATGTATATATATATATATATATATATATATATATATATATATATATATATATATATATGCATGTATACACATACATACAAAGATAGATAGAGATGTGTGTGCGAGTGTGTGTGCGTGCTCGTACGTCCGTGCGTGCACGTGTGTATATGTGTGTGAATGCTTGTGTGTGTGTAACTAAATGTGTGTATGAATGTTTGAACAAAATCTGTTCTCCTTTGAATGAATTGATACATTTTCTTCCAAATCGAAAGCTTTTATACAACTTACTGATAGTAGACGTTCACAACTCTAGTCATACATTTGTCAAATAAAAAAAATTTTCCCTAAAAAACTACTCCAATCTCTGGTTGTAGTACTAATACGTTTACGAAAAATTCGTTTATTCGTATCTTCCGAAAAAAAAAAAAAAAAAAAAAAAAAATAAATAAAGAAAGAAATTGCTCCAACTGCCACAGAGAATTAGCATTTTTGCCAATTTTACACGAAGTATATACGTTTATATAAATCTAATATATTGGTTTAGAGTAAAGTACACACAGCCTAGTTAGCGGTATATTTTCCATCCTATATGCTTTTTAACCCCAAATTATTATTAACACTCTTAAATTCTTAAAAATAACAGATATGGGTTGTTCTGAAGCTCTTTCTTTAAATGTCAGTTAATACATTATATTGATAGTTATGACTCTTAAAATTACTATTGCGCTAACACTATTTTGTGTCAGTACTATACTGTGCTACACAATACATACGTGTGTATATATATATATATCAAAATAAGCAACAGGATATCAAGTAATGATGTAGTATGACCGTTTCAAGCGGCTCCATTTAATTGAACAATGCAATCATTGCATCAATGTAAATGCAGTGCCGTCATCAGCTGCACAAGTAAATTGAATTTTAACCAGTTGGACACATTAATAAGATTTTTCTCAAATACTTTAACAGTGCAAGAAGATGGAAGAAATTCATGTTGTCACTATTGTAGCTAAGAATAGACTACACTTCCAAGAACGGCAAGAAACCCACTGGGGTTATACGTTGTAAAGGATTGGGGGTTCATTTCTAATTCATTTATCAACTACTAAATCTAATACTAGAGTGTCTGTTTAGAATAAAGGGCAAGAGTGAGTGGACGGCTCATAGCTAGGTATGGTTATAAATATTGTCGTATATATCCCTTTTCCTCAAGGGAGTAAAGAAGACATTAGGAGTAGTCAATTAGATATAGAATAACTGTCTATAAAAGGAGGTTGGATAGGGGAAGTCTCTAAACCATGCTGTTAATTGCCAGTGAAAGGGGCAAGACGCTAATAAAACTTAAGATGTTAAAACAGAGGAAATTTTATCTTGAGGTACTATGGGTGGTTGTTTATAAACAATATTGTTATTTAAGATTTTCAAAAGTGATATCATAACCAAAATAGGTAGACTGTGTGTATATATCAATTATAAACATTAAAAGGGAAAGAGTACATAATAACAGTTTAATATTCATTCAATTGCTTATTAGGTGGTTTCTACAAAGACTGCTCAGGGCATTTACTTATAGAATACCGGAAAGATAAACATGCTACCTATATATTAATTATAAGTCAAGAATCAGAAAAAATAAAGATGTTTACAGATACACACACACACATATTTATATATGTGCACACATGCACACATACACAAATATTTATGCGTTTATATGGATATAGCATAACCATCTCGTATAGACTTAAGTAACAGAAAAGTATCTATTTACGAACAAGAAAAATAACAATTTATTAGCGATAAGTGGTTAATAGGTTATGCACATATATGCATATATACATATATACAAGTATTTATACGTTTGTATGGATATAATATAACCATCTCGCATAGACTTAAGTAGCTGAAAAATCTCTATTTAAGAACAGCAACAACTTATATGGGATAAGAGATTAATAAAGAAGTATATAAAAAATAAGATAACAAAATAATAAGAATTTATGGAAAATAAAAGGAAATACATATAACCTACATTTATACACACACACACACACACACACACACACACACACACATATATATATAGCTGAAAGACGTATAGCTTATACTAATGGTTATACTAAGTATGTCTACCTGCTGGAAATAACAGTCAAAGCTCTTAATTAAATCTCATTCTGAGGGAGGTGAGGCTATAATACCAGTCCAGAAACCGGTCCACGTGAGTTCAAATACTTGAATGTATGTTGAGATATTGACTTAGCTCGTTTGCCCGCAGACGGTTGATCAGTGTCTTTTTCGGCGATTTAAGTACAAGTTTTGACTGTTATTTCCAACAGGTAGACATACATAGTATGTCCTTTGATTAAATTAAGCCTTCATCTATTTCATGCTTTTATGGGCCTGAAGTCACCTATATTATTGATTTGTTATCATTTTTAATTGTTACATTAGATGATAACAGAGTCAATAATATCTTCGCAATCGCCTATATTATCGATTCCGTTATTATCATTTTTAATTGATACACTAGATAATAACAGAGTCAATAGTATACTTGCAAATATTTTCTCCTGAATTATTTGCTCCGTATTGAAACACACACACACACACACACACACACACACACACACACACACACACACGCGCGCAAGGAATTTTCGTCAATTGGCGAAATGTAACAGGTATGTACTACGAGTGCTCAATTTTGTCTACCACTAAACCTCCGGCTGGACTGCAACTGAAAAATATGCTGCTGAATATCCCTATCAAAGGCTAGAAGTGATTTGTCCTTGAGAGAGTGGATATAAATCAAAATAGAAAGTGCAAAAGCAAAACATTTGGCATAAGTTGAAAAACATTTAATTTCAATAGAAAATATGAATATAGCGAAGAGTAGCTAGGGCAAAAAGATAGTCTCTTAAAGCTGTTTCTAGAATAGCCAAGCATGTGGATTATGATATTGGGAAAACATTCCATAAATTAAGTATATCGTCATCGAAGAGGGATCAGTCAGAAAATGTAGAAATGAAGAATATCCCCAATCGAGGATATTAGTACTTTCCAGTTCGTCGAGGAATATAGGATCAGAATGAAAAGTATATGCGTTTTAAGAAATAATAATTCATTAGCAATTCCGTAAGTGAAGATTCGATAATAACCCATGGCAAAGGATAATGGAAGCTACTAGTTCCATTTTTGAATAGTGAGTGAATAAGAGCTGAGTTGGAATATCTACTATAATATGAAGGAAAGATTGAATGGCAGATGCATGAGTGGATAGAGACTAGTGAGAGTATGTTTGGTGAAAGAGGTTAGGGGATATATACACCCATACAGATAGATAAGGGACAAAAAAATTGCAGATGTCAGATAGTCTCATCTCATGTCTGACCACCAGATTTGGCCAGAGCCATTAGAGGGTAAGAGTTGGTGGGAAGTGGTTAGGTTGGTAATAATGTGTTTGTAAAAGGCAATGAAGTTCTCGAATTGTAGTCACAACTACAGGTAACGTAGTACGACATGCGGTGTGGGGAGATTTAGGGCTCATCGGGTTACAATGTCGTTATATATAGATGCAAATAATGTTAAGATTTTAGAAATTGTAGTGTTAGTGAGAGTGTATGATCGTAGGGAGTAGATGAATAAAAGTAGTTTAAAATTTTTTAAAATGAAAAAAAAAGCCATTTTTACTAAGTTATACTGGAATGAAATTGTAGGACCCAGGGATGAAACAAATATAGCATTAATGGATAATAGTTATAGGAATAAATCAGTGAAGAAATCTGGTAATTTAAATTAGTCATATATCTTTTTTATACCCATTGTTTAACTCCATAACCGTGAGAAAAGAAGGCCTAGTGGTGTTCATTTAATATCAATAGTGTTGCAACTATTATAATCTAGGTGGGATGCATAAATATGAATTAAGGGGAAAATGAGAATCTATAAAATAAAAACATAAAAGGACATGATAATAATGTAGACATGCTGATTTAATTAAGTCAGCTCGTATGATATCTATCCTATATATCAGTGAGAATCAGAAGTGGTTGTTTTACCGCGATTAGATTTATGATAAAATTAAAACTATTTAAAGATTTTGGGAACATACAAAAAGAAGATTTTGTGTTGCTTAGTTAATAATTGCGTAGGGTTATGTGATAGGATTTCTATACATTCCCTCAAACATAACCAAAACGAGGCATTTTGTTCTTGATATAGAGGACTTGAGTCAATGAATGACCAAAGTATATTATGTGATTTGCTCTTTTTCTAAAGGTAGTGTACAAGTTCCGCGAAGCAAATAGATCTACTATGTTTTTCATATTTAAATGAGTTTAAATGCACAAAATATGTTTGCTTAAAACTGACAGTAGCTTTAGTATAAATCTTGGTGAGATTTTGGAGTATATTAAGAACCGTGCACTTTTAAAGTACATTAACATTCTAGCTATGAGCTCCTAACGGGTAGTTATCCCAATTATTTTGAGTTACAATTGGTTTCGGAATTTTCCGCTAAGTGAATTACAGAATGCATAATTAGAAGATGTATGAGGGTTTAAGCTAGTTCCTTCTGATCCGTACTTCGCACGCTCATTGTTTCCGATGACATATGTACTGTTATTATAGGTACCGTTGATTGGAAACAGACAGATTGTTGACACATGGGAGAGATTAAGTGCAGCGTCATTGTTGCGGTTTGTGGTATAAACCATATCTTTGTAATTGGTACTACTGATGTTGCTGCTATTATTATTTTTATTATGTTATGTTTGACTTTTTCTTTGCATTTGTACAAGTTGGCTCCAAGTCTCGCCCAGAGACCTCAAGAGACAGCAAGTTAGAAGTTCATGTTGGTGTTACGCCTAGGGTGCCACATATTTGGTTTTGTACATAGTGTTGTTCAAGAGAATGTTTAAGAAACCATAAAAAAATTATGTGTTTGTTTTAAAATGTTTACGTAGGATATGGGCAGTTCCCATAAGCACTATCTTGATAATCTCTATTTCAAGATCTTTATACTTGCTCAGTTTTTGGTAGGTCTTGACAGACACGTTTATATCGATTGGGATAGTCATATCAATGAGGAGGCATGATTTTTGTCTGAAGTCTTGCAATATAATATCTGGACTATTTGTATCTATCTTTCTGTCAGTTTGAAAGGTGAAGTTCCAGAGGAGTGAGATGCGATCATTTTCAAGCACTGGGATGGTTTGTACAAATTACCCAGTGAATTTATTGTGCAGCTCTATCATGCCTGTTGACATACTCTGTTGGCGCCAGAAGACAGCACATGGAGACAACATGATCAATGGTTTCATTTTGTTGTTGACATACACGACATTGGGAGCTGCCGTTCTTTAATATGTTGACTTGGTAGTTCCTTGTAGGTAGGCATTGATTTTGGGCTGCCATGATAAACCCTTCTGTTTCTAATTTTAATCCAGAAGTCATTAGCCATTGATGGGTATGGGCTTTTATCAACATCGGCATTATTCGCTCTCCTTGGGTATTTGCCATTGGATATTTGCCATTGGGTATTTGTCATTTATCACTCAGAATATCTAAGGCAGAAGTCTTATCACGGGTTTTCATGCGCGTTGCTTTTTCTGCACTTGTTTCTTGTACGCCTAATTCTGGAATTTGTATTATTATTATTATTATTATTATTATTATTATTATTATTATTATTATTATTATTATTATTATTATTCTCTTTAGTTGCGGGTGTTGGGTTATGTCTATGAAACATGCGCTTATTAAATGCGGCTACGATGGATTCGATGCTAGGTGTAGTTGAATAGGACAAGACCATCAATTCGGATATGTACTGTGACCAGCTGAATTGATTAGAGATAGTGATCCACCAGGAGCCTCATCACTTGCTAATCGTCTTTCATCACAACGGTGCCAGACTGCACACTTATTTGCAGATGTGACTGAAGTTATTGGGGTCTGACTAGGAAGTTTTGTCGCACTATCCGATCTGGTGCCTTCAGATTACCGTCTTTTTCGGTTTCTTTAGATATTCATCGAATGGACAGACCTTCAACACAAAGGATTCATATGGAAAAGGTTCTCACCAGTAATGACAGAAAACGCTTTGAGCAGAGAACAATAGATTTATCCACAAAATAGTAGAAGATACTGGAATGAAATGGTAATTATATCATTGACTGGCTACATCACTTTGTGTTCAAAATTTGTGTCTTATTTTTGCTTTAAAACCCAACGGATATTTTGGCCAAAATACACACACACACACACACACACACACACACACACACACACACATTAGACAACAGTTTATGCATAAAGAAAGATAAACTCCTTGTTAGTATATGTAACATATTCATAGAAATTATTATATTATACATTTGTGCGCTAATAAAGTAGCACATCCGTTTACTGCGAAATATTTTACCGTTATATAGTTCCAGTAAGCTCTTTTTCATCAGAATTATAGAATCTAGTCAATAGAAAGATTAGCTACAATCTACCGTTCCAGTTCTTTTGATATACGGCACATTTTCTTAGTTGAAGAATACACTACACCCCCTAGAGAAGTGGGCCGGATGGATTCGCTTAGAATATGAAATTCACGATCTCTCTGCACTAATCTCGGCTGTGTATGACTAAAATAGATTATTAATGCTGCTACTGTTTAGTGCAAAGAGGTATATTCTGTATCGTTCGATGGCATGTTTTAAATATAGTCGGTGACTTGCAGGGTCGATAACAAAAGAAGATATTACATAAGCCATAAAAATACGATATTTTTCTCCACCAACACAAAACACTATAGAACTTTTACAAAGAGCATTTGGAACGTGTTACATCACACGATTTAAAACGAAATTTCATGACACTAACTGTTATATTTGGTATGAAATTCGATATTTCTCCATCAATTTACCATAGATTTTTAACAAAGAGTAATTGTAATGCACTGCACCACACAATGGAAAAAGGAAATTTGATTGGTAAATTTGAGTTAAAAAGCTCCCATGTTTTGCAGATTGCTTGTATAATGACATAGATAATAAACCCTTGCCTCACATGTCAAAGAATAATTTATTCTGTGTTTTGTTCGTTTTGTTTGTACTGTGTGCATCCCGTGAGTATGATTTTCGAGCCGTTTTGGTTTCTCTGTCGTTTGTTGTGACTTCTTTGTGAGTAATTATAGATGCATGTACGGCCGTATACTATATGTTGCCATCATGCTTTCAATAATAAAGTTTGCTTAATACATTTGATATTTAATAACTATTTTGGCGTCGTTTTTTTTTATAGATTTAGTGTTTTATGTGTGCTGGAAAGGCTTCCTAGAATTTTTTGCCTCTCTTCCTTGGGCGTGTTTGTGTGTGCGTGTTTTTGTATGTGTGCGTGTGTGTGTGTGTGTGCGTGCGTGCGCCTGTGTCTGTGTAAGTGTGCACGCGCGTTTGCGTACATGTGTGTACATGTATGTGTATTTCTATGCTACTGAATGTATTGGTTTGTTGCCTGTGTTGCACTTTACTTTGTAGAAAGAAGTGATACCGTGTATTTGGTAATTGCATGTTTTAGTATATTTGTATCAAGCCTAGTTTCTAATGCAAGTTAGAGTAATTACGCAGCATATCTTGGAGGAGATATACTATACAATTATACGTCCTTATTGTATGGTGATCAGATACTATTGTTATATAAGTGCTCTCATAATTTATTGTGTTGCTTCAATATTGCTTGAAAAAATTTGCCTTATGACACGAAAAGCAAAAAGCATGAAAAATTATCTTAACATTTCTTTTCCAAACAACCCAAAGGCACCCATTCTGAACAAGTAAGAGTGAAAATTGTACTAAATTAGAATTTTTGATTAGGATATACCGCACAATAGGAACCATGTTGTTGGAACTTTTCCATTGTTATTTAAATAAGCTGATTGTACGAGAAGGCATATTTTCTCCACTACTTCCGAATGCATTGTCGACATAGAAATGCTACACAAACTGAATATAAATGAAGCACATTAAAATTAAGAGAAAATGATACAACCAAAGTATCATTAACCAGTTTTATCTTGTATTTATGGACGTTACAATGTTATTGCCAACACATAAGTTATTTCCTCGCAAAGCATCTGCCTCAACGTTAACTTACAGCAGTAAATTATACTCTGTTATTTGACTTTGTACATATGCTTAGCAACAATATAATAGCGGATAAGATTCCATGTTATATTTGTTTCGAGTCTGTACGTTCTGAGTGTGTGTGTATATGTGATTGCGTGTCTTTGTGCCCGTGTTTCTTTCCTCCCATTTACGCCCCCCGTAACTTAGCTGTTCGGCAAAAGAGACCAATATAATAAGTATCATCTTTACACAAAATAAGTACCGTGGGCGATTCTTTCGACTAAAATTCTTCAAGGCGGTACACCATCACGGCTTAATCAGTGAATATATATATATATATATATATATATATATATATATATATATATATATATATATATATATATATATATATATATATATATATATATATATATATATATATATATATATATATATATATATATATATATATATATATTCGTTTATGTTTTTGGTTTGCAAGATACTTGATGTGGATTCTTGTGTTGAAACAATTCTGTTATCTAAGGGGCGATTATGCGAATAAAAATTAAACCAACACACGCACTGGTTCAATACCATTCATTTATTTTGTATCAAATAACTATTCAATTGTTGATTTAACGTGTTCAATCGTTAGTTTTTTTTTTTATCAGAGTCAATTCGTCATTATTCGCGATCTCATTACTGACGTGCCCTCACTCTTCAAGGTCTACTTTGAGTCTACCTATGCATGTATGAATGTAGACGTGTAAGTGTTTAGTTTATATGTGCGATATGGTGCGTGTGTGTTGTAATAAGTTGTTTTTAGAAGAGGTAAGCGTCTGTGTGTATGTGTATGCATGCTCGAACGTGTGTGTGTTCTCGCATATGTATATGTGTGTGTATGTGTGCATGGATGTATGTTCTTGCATTCGTGTTTTCGTGAGTGCATGCGTGATGTGGATGTGCATGGTTGTGTACTGGAATTGTTCATAATTACATATACCAATCTTTAGGGATTTCTTTCTATCCTGCTGCTATTCTAATACTAGCATATATATAATACCTATACTCATTTATGCCCTCCTAAACACACCGACGTAGACATTGTTATTTGTTACCTTCATTGTTACGTGTTGCGTAGGCAGTAGCAGTTGTGTTGTGCTTCTATTATACATGTATATATTACATTTAGGGTCGGCTTTGTCTTATTTATGGAAACAGGCTTTCGTGTTTCTTGTAACGATGTATATCTCGAGTGTTTAGACAAGATTTAGATACTAGTTTGATTCAGGATGCCTCTATGTTGATTTTTGGTATGTGTAGTAAGCTATCGGCCAGTGTTTCTTTTTATTATATTTCCGCCAATGTTTATTTAGTGTCTCGGTTAAACTCTTTAAACTTTCCCCAGTGTATACCGTATTCCGGTTCCTACAATCACTCTCTATGCATTCTACAGGAGGTAGTCTACCGAATACATACATGCATACATACATAGATACATACATACATAGGCAAAAGACAAGTTTTCAGACAGACTTTGTAGAAGGAACGCATGTCATTGATGACGTCGCCAACTGCGTTGAAAGGACTCTGACAGGAAAAAAAACAACTAAAGACCAATTGATTATTCAATCAACATATTAAACAAGTAATCTATCTATCTATCTATTTATCTATCTATCTATCTATCTATCTATCTATCTATCTATCTATCTATCTATCTATCTATCAGCCTGTCTGTATGC
>NC_142931.1:108020503-108063003 GCF_046866305.1 Octopus bimaculoides
CAATAATAATTGCAGTACTTGGTTTTGCAAGTAAATGCCTAGCTATCGGTGTGGATAAGCTTGTATTTTCAGAAAAAGAAATCAACCAACGGATTCGCACACCAAAACTACAATCTGTAAGCGGAACAGTAAAGCTATGTAAGACTTTTCTCAAGTTTAAAAGGTGACATTCTTTTCGTTATCTACATTCCAACGATAGAGCTTCATATCTTTGTTAGAAAGCATCTCATTCAGAGGAAGAAATTAAGTGATATAATATATATATTCAGTTAAGCGGAGCCGTGTGGTAAGAAGTATGATTCCCAACTACATGGATCTGGATTTACTCCCTCTACGTTGCACCTTGGGCAAGTGCCTTCTATAGCCTTGGGCCGAATAAAGACTTGTGAGTGAATTTGGTAGACGGAAATTGAAAAACCAAAAGAAGCCTGTCGTATATATATATATATATATATATATATATATATATATATATATAATATATATATATATATATATATATATATATATATATATATATATATATATATATATATGTGTGTATATATATATATATATATATATATATATATATATATATATATATATAAATTCACAGAATGAGATAAAAAAATCTAAGGCTGTGAATAGTTTCAGAACATTTATAAAGAGAAGGTCTTACAGCTGTTTCCGGGAAATTTTATTTATCCCTTCATCAGAGACGGTGCGAGAAAATGTTTGAGTAATAATTATTGTAGAGAAGATATGAAGTACAGAAGGGAGTGAAGGAATAAAAATAGAAGTGAGATCCTTAAGTATATTGTATTTGTAGTTCCATTATTTAAGCAGAATGATATATGTATATAAGTTACCTGTACGTTGTGTGTGAGTTCGAATGGTGTTTATATTTTGTCATTCCAAGCATAGAGTCTTGTAAACTGTGTATGTACGTATTATGTATGTATAACAGAACCTGAACGCAATTATAATGTGCACCAAAAGTAACTTCATGTCAAAAATGCACGAATAAAGTAATATGTAAAGCTGATTATTTATGCCTTTTCTCAGTAAAAAAGACCAGTTTAACTGGGAGAATGCAACCATGGATTTACGAAATTGGCTGGTGATGGCATACATGTATGCATGAATATATGTATAAAAACGTGTGTGTATATCTTAGAACTTGTGGCCTATGATTTGCACAGCAATAGTATAACTCCCATTTTATCAGGATCGAAATCTTTTAGAGTCACATGACAGAAATTTACACTAGTTATATTCTACGACGAGGGAATACGGAGTATTTCATTTGATAAATAGAACCTTTATACCTTCAAATCACTATATGTTCAGCTAAAACAAACACTGCATTATTTGATCAGATTATCAACACGAGAAAAACCAAGACATTCAATTTCTTGGTATAGAATCTTCTTATGCTTCAAGAATGTGGTATATCGAATGAATAAAAAGCCACAGTATGTCATTTCCTATCATTTCTTATAATAAAATGTATGTTTATTTTCTGTTTCATATTTACCTATAAACATTAGCCATTCCAAAAAGCGAAGCAATGAAGGAAGGACTATAATTCATAAAAACTAGGCAAAATAAATTTTCTACAACACATAAATTTATCAATTTACTTCGGCAGCGTTGTTATGTAAACCCTACTTTTATGAATGTTATGATTTACAAACCTGTATCATCAAAAATTCCTGAAAATCCAAGGATATTATATTGCTGTTTTATTGTATTCCATTGAATTATTATAGAAGACAAGGTTTTCACTAAGTGGAAGGTAGAACACAAAGCAAGACTGATATATCTTTATAGGTATGCATGTATGTATGTATTTATGCATGCATACATATATGTATGTATCTATGTATCTCTCTCTCTCTCTTTCAATCTATCTATCTATTTATCTATCTAATCTCACTTTCCCTTTATCGATCTATCTAAACACACGCACACATATAGTGTACAATGCATGCACAGTTACCAATGGATATGTGTGTGTGTGTGTGAGCGTGCGCGCGCGTGTATGAGTGTACGTATGAGAAATGTTTAGACGGAACACTGTCATCTCCGACGAATCATCATTCGATTTTCCCACTGCGGGGTGAGTTTATGTTTGGAGACAGATCAAATAAAAACTTCAATACTGACTGATTCATCGTTATCGTGAAGTATGGAAGTTGCTTGTGATTATTCTGGACAGCCGTATCAAGGAATTCACTTAACCCTTTAATTTTTCTACATGGTTAAGATTATCTGAGAATATGGGCTGATCATGTTCAACCTATGCTACAAGCATAGTTCCTTGCAGCAAATTTCACGGTTAACGTAATTCAATATCGGTACGAAAATAACAAATTTGAGGCAGACCACATGGAGTGAGCCCCATAATCACCGGGTCTCAGTATAACTGAAAATTCACGGTTATGGAGTGAGAAGCCGGTTCCCTCCACTAACGTTGCTGATGGCAGGTTTTACTTGGAGAGTGATTCAAAATTCTCGAAAAAACAACGTATTAAAGGAGTGGTTACAGCACTTTATGGTATATATGAGCATGAAATGGAATTCAACATCGCAATCCAGATATGGTGATTAACAAAGTCAATGTTCTGTTGTTAGCGCGTTGAGTCAAAGGCTTAGTGACATTTCTTCCAATTATACGTTCTGTGTTCAAATTCCGCCGTCGTTACGTTTGCCTTCCATCCCTTCGGTCTCCATAAAACAAATACCAATTGAACCCTAGGGTCGAGGTAATCGACTTACTTCCTCCGACGAAATTACTGGCCTTGTGCCAAAATTTGAAGCCAATATGTAATAGTAACGTAGTTAATAATAACATTAAAAATAATAATTTTAAATTCTTAGTAATAAAGTAGGTACGTGCATATTCCAGTTATTTGATCCACCAGTGTGCATAAGTATTGGGTTGTAATGCAACCCAATGACCGAGTATACCCCATAAACTTCCTCAAGATGTCGTGCAGAGTGATCGACTGGGAGCCTCAAGATTGCGAACTGAGTGACACTTCTGCCATGTTTGTACTCAATTTACGTGCGTGTACTAGTATTTGTCGGTGTGAGTCTCCTTCTTCTCACGCAATGCATACACACAAACACACACACAAATATATATAATATATATATATATATATATATATATATATATATATATATATATATATATATATATATATATATATATATATATATATATAATGCAGAAATGTCGTAAGTCTAAAACGTTGCTTTTTCAGAAAACGAAAAAATAGTTTCACCATTCCATTTCTTTTTGCATTAGCAACAGTTTCGGCTTAGCAAAAGTACTTTGTAAGGTGCAACTCCATGCATGTATGATATTTTCAGTCAAAAATACTTTTGCAAAACTGTCGAATGTGGAAATTACTAGTTTTGAAAAATGCTAAACCGTTGTACTACACTTTGATAATTTTCATATCTTGGCATCTGAAACAGCTGGCGATACGATAGTTTGACCAAAAGAACCGGCTATTGCAAGCAAAATTTTATATTCTTTTCTTGTCTAGGCACAAGGCCCGAAATTTTGGGTCAGGGGACTAGATCGATCCTAGTATGCAACTGGTACTTAATTTATCAAACCCGAAAGGATGAAAGGCGAAGTCGACCTCGGCGGAATTTGAACCCAGAACGTAAAGACAGACGAAATACCACTAAGCACTTCGCCCGGCGTGCTAACGTTTCTACCAGCACTCCGCCTTAATCAAAATTAAATATTGAAATAACGCATTTCGCCACTTTCGACAAATTTAGACTTACGACAGTTTAACAGAGTAGAAACGATGCATATATATATATATATCCACTGGTTTTCAAAAATAGAAATATTAATATTTCTAAGTCTCTCTGAAGGAGACTACGGCAGCGGTACTGGATATTAATAGTTATCGCCAAGCCAACATGGCAGTCCAGAAAAACAGGACAATGTTTTCCACTGAATTTAGATAAATAATCCTTCGAACAGACGGTTAGTAACGACGCCTGCTGGGTTCGGCTGCTCCACATTGATAAGGGGCAATTACCATGAAACTAGCCTGTAGATGCCAGACCAGCAAGGGGAAGCGGCTGACCTCTCCTGTTCGAAGGTTATAATGGACATAGTTTCCTGTGTCACATAGCTAACTAGAGGCGATGGCCTCTTGGAGCTAATCAACGGCAGCATTCGTCCTATTTTTCTGGACTGCCATGTTAGCTTGGCGATAATTATTAATATGTTTCATTTAATATATTACATTGATTGAATTTCACCCTTAATACTGGACGATATTTGCACGCTGCTGATAATTTTCTGTGTTTTTAAAGTATTTCTTCTGTGTTCTCTATGTATAAGAGATGATTTCTCAAGACTAATAATACCGTTTAGAAGGCTTTCGCCATATACACAACTTTTGTGTGCATACAGCTCGCCTATATATATATATATATATATATATATATATATATATATATATATGTATGTATGTATGTATGTATGTATATTTGGGTGGGAGCATTGTGCAGGTTGTAATAGAGTAATAGATTTTTTCTAATTCACCACTGAACCTAATGTAAAATCGCACAACTTTGTTAGTCACACGAAGTGGCACCTCTCTGTAATCAATCACACATATTACGCAATTTTTCACATGGAATCGTTTTCTTTGAATTGCGTTAGAAACAGAGTCGTGCAGATTCAATTGTAACTACTTATAAAGTTTTGCCATATTCGTTCTTCTAACTTCTTATATGTATGTGCGTTTATATAAAGATGTGCGTGTGATGTGTGTGGTGCGTGTGGGGGAGTGCACACGTTTCATTAAAGATATCCATAGCTTTTCACTATTTGCTTGTCATGCCAACCAGTGACAATATTTTAATTTCATGTTGTCTGTCACTTTGTAGAACTTATTCTTGAATTGCATTTAGAGATCTCTGTTTGTTCCCTGGTAAGTACCTCATACAACTGTATCAATATGTTGCCATTCTTCAGCAATGTATAAGTTACATACTTTTGCTTTTCTTCCATAGCTGGCTGGCATTGTAATCAACCATTCAGAGGTCATCTTGCTGTTGTTGGTTTCTCTTCTCTCGCTGGCTGCACGTATATCTCTATAAAACTATTATATTTCAACAGATTGGGTTCCTGAAAGCTGTTCCTGACATTGTGCCCGAGGCAACCAAAGCTAAGAGAATGTAACTAACACACACACATACGCATGCGCACGCACACACACACACAAACACACGCATACACACACATCTATCTATCTATTTATCTATCTATCTATTTATCTGTCTATCTATCGAGATAAATAGATAGATAGATAGATAGATCACAGAAGACAATTCGAAGGACCTTACAGCGGAACATATAGCGTAATAACATTTTAATTCAACGTATTCATAACATATATGAGAGTTAACGCGATATTATTTGTTTGAGATATGAAATATTTAGCGAAAAGAAGTGTTTGCAATTTCTGTGAGTCTCGGCACTACATATTTGACAAAGAGACAAGTATTTCATTTGCTGAACGCATCAGACAGTAAATAGTTAACATGTATAGTTTATAGGTGAATGCTATAAGGAGTAGTATTACTGAATAAAGAAAGGGGTGATGTCATTGAATAATGGACGAATATTTGGCCAACTAACACTAATAATATTAATATTTATCAAATGTTACAAGTGAATAGAATATCGGATTCAAATTCTGGTACAAAGCCAGCAATTTCAATAGAGGGCTAAATCGATTACATCGATCCCTGTGCGTTACTAGTTCTCATTTTATCGAGCGCGAAAGAATGAACGATAAAGTCGACCTCGGCACCATTTGAACTCTGAATGCTTAAGGTGAAATATCGTTAGGCATTTTGCTCGGAACGATAACGATTCTGCCAGCTCGCTACCTTACGTGAATAGACTATTATCGTTAATAATATTATCAAACTCATGCTAAAAATGTACATTGAATTTATAAAAGATACATCTTGCTGACTTTTACAAATTTTTATACTGTTCGAGGTGTAGTCCTTCGCCTTCAAAGAGTTCCAAACTGGTAAGGTCGGTGCTACAGATATTTAGTTTGAAATGTTGTAAGGAAAATCGTGGGAAGATAAAGGTACAAGACTACCGCACCTAGCAGCAAATAGTTAAAGTGTTGCAGTGATGGGGTTGGGTTGAATGAAGTTTTTAGGACGGGATATGAAGCACGGTTGGGAAATTAGCTTGGCTATGACAAAGGTAGTACGTAGCTTGTTAGTTCTTGGAATCAGCGGACAGGCGGTAGAAGAATCAAAATGATAGTACAAATCCTTTGTACTTGAGTGGTTAAATCTCTTGGTAACTAAAGATTTGGCAAACAAATTTCTACCGATCTCTATTTTAAAGTGTGTGTGTGTGTGTTTGTATTTTTGTGTATCTGTGTGTACTGTAGCTGCATGTTTTCTAAACACCTACCAGTATAAACATTACTGAACGTCTGCCATATTGTTGCTTCGTAACAATGTTACCATTCTTAAACACATTTCCCTCTTATATTTCTGCTTCCCTACTTAGCCATTCTTATAAGATCACTACCATATTTCAAATCTACTTTGATGCAAATCTACTTTGATGCAAATTTTCAAAAGTCTAATTTTAACCTTTAAAATTTTAATGTTTTGCCTGTGCTGTGAACTTAGTTTCCTGTGAAATATTACATTAATCTTGTAAAGAAGTTCATTAGCTGATGACTATTTTGATCCATAACAATGATTAAAAAATCAAAGTATAGTTGCGCTGGAAGAGAGTAAATACGAGTTTCCTATCATTTGAACAAGAATATTTTGTTCTATCTTTGGTAGTTTACGCGGTGAACTGAAGAAAATTGTGGTAAAGTAACAATTTGGAACACAAGAACAATGGGAAAGGGCTCTAATAAATATATGAGAATCCAAAAACCACTATTCTAGTAGTGAAGATGCCGAATCTTAAGCGCTGATGAGAAATGAAGCCTGTTCTAGGCATACCATTAGATTGAAATGTCTAGTTTACAGCTCTTCGACTTGATTGTGTTGCGACCATCATAATAGCTATAGTGAATTTTTCGAGAATGTTTACGAGAAAACTAAAAAGCTATGAAAATATGTGATGCAAGAAGAATAAAATAAATTATTCCTGCCGCAGTTTGGTATGGCATGATGATATCCGAAATCATCAATATGACGGGATATTACCAATAATTGCACACACTAGCATGAAATACCTGCATATCTTCTTGCTCAACTTGGAAAAGAATAAAAGTGTAAGAGAAAAAAATGGGGTGTCATATAGTAGCATTAAAATCACAAGCAAAACTAACGCACGAGTTGTTGGGAAAATTCAGTAATAAAACAATAATCCAATAATACAAAAGCAAGTTTTTATCAGATATGACAATAGAACTGTTAGAATGCGACCCAGCACTTAGTTCAGTCTACCAACTGGATACTTCTGTAGGTGCGACTTCAACCCTAGCATTTTATACAGTATGAGTGATAATAATTTTTAAAATAATATGTCAAAGAAGTCAGTCTGAGTCGCTTGTAGAGGTCTTTCGTGTCGAGATTATGTAATGTATTCAAAAGTAGTTGGTACTCCAGAGGGTGTTTGTTTATTCATGAATAAAATAGAGTAAAGAGAAAAAAACCCTTTCGGTCATGAATGACCATGGGAATGCACCTAGAAAGTTACCCTCCGCGGCACAAGTCGGAGCAAGGTTGTCTATGGAAGACCAGCAGTCACCCATGTATACCAGCACCCCTCTTTCCACGCCACTGATGTTATCCAAGGGAACGGCAAAAGCCAATACAGTGACGTCGCAACTCATTTCTACAGCTGAGTGAACTGGAGCAACATGAAATAAAGTGGCTTGCTCAAGAACACAAGACACAACCCAGTCCGGGTATACATAAGGTTATTTTGGAACCACCATAAAAAGAAGCCGTTCGAGATGCTCGTCGGCTAATGAAACTGTCCAGCAAATATTCATTTAGTGTCCGTGCATCGCTGTATAGAACCATATCAAAAGTTGGTGTCTCGTGCAGAATTAATCCAGTTATCAGCCATGTCGTCATGGTGACAAACAAACACTCTTCCTTTGATAACTGGGTAGTCTATTTCTGCCTGGTGATCATAGTGAGAGGGGCTTTGTGGCAGTTGCGTTTTCAAAGTTCCTTGCTGGTTCTGCCAAGACCTGATCAACTTCTTAGAGTATTACCTGAAGAAGATGACGTGTGAGTGGTGTGACTGATATGGCCAAAGGAACCTACACCAAGAACGGAATTGTTATTTGGTGGTAAGGTCGTCGAAAGTTCCTTGCTTTGGTGCAATTAGTCAATGCCCCCCACTAAGCACACCTTCCTTGGTAAATTGATTTATATCCCTCTTGAAGTGCCCTGATACTGTTCCCAAAGGCCCAACAATAATTGGCACTGGATTCACCTGCTCCATTTTCCATAGCCGGGCTATTTCGTACTTAGGCGGATTGTATACATCTATTTTTTCGCTTTCCTTCTTGACTAATCGTTTGTCAAAGAAGCATGCAGCGTCAAGTATATAGCACATGTAGATTACGTTGTCTACCACCACTAGGTCCACTTTGTTGTACTCCAGTACCTTGTCTGATCGGATTGGGAAATCACGTAGGATTTTGCAGGTCTCCGACTCCGCCATTCTGTGCTTTTCGCTCATACCACATCTTGCCGCTCTCTACTGGCAGAATCGTTAGCACGCTGGATGAAATGCTTAGCGGTATTTCGCCCATCGCTAAGTTCTAAGTTCAATATCCACCGATGTCAACTTTGTCTTTCATCTTTTTGGGGGTCGATAAATTAAATACCAGTGAACCACTGGGATCGATGTAATTGACTAGGTCCCTCTTCCAAATTTCAGGTCTTGTGTCTATGACAGAAAGGATTATTATTATTATTATTATTATTATTATTATTATTATTATTATTATTATTATTATTATTATTATCATTATCATTATTATTATTATTATCATTATTATTATTATTACTATTAAACATTTGATAGTTTTAGGCAAATTTCAATTGCACCGCCCGCTACAACTTTTTGCTGAAGTGTGTGCAGAATTGTGCGTTCTTATTTTTTTCTAGTTATTGTTGGGGGTACTGGGGTCGATGTAATCGACTATCGCCCAACCCTCTACCAAAGCCTTGTGCCTATAGTAAATGGGACTACTACTACTACTACTACTACTACTACTACTACTACTACTACTACTACTACTACTACATTCTGGATTCGAATACAGTCGCTTTTCAGAGTTTATTAAGTAAAATACCTATCACAAAATGGAGCTGATATCATCATGTAACACCATCCCCATTAAAGTTGCTGGCCTAGAACCAAAATTAAATAACTATTATTATACTTGAATATTTGTGTAAATGGATATTTATATAAATGTTATTATTTGGCAGTGAATCTATTAAATGTTTTGTCTTTGGTTCGTTTACAGATAAAAACCTCGCATTATTTCAATGTTCATACCATTAACCTGGGGTAGAAAACTAGAAAACAAAAGTAGTTCAAATAATTCCTGGTTTTAACTGTACATATTTCTCCAATCAGCCATTAGCCATATTTACTCATGTTGAAAGATGGTTCCCTCAGCGGTAGACGGAAGAGGTGCTCCTTATGATGGTAGTGGCGCTTGCTTAAATAACACACACAAAAAAAAAAAAAAAATCAACGCTCGCATCCGCTCCAATACAAATTTTCAAATACGAAAACGTATTTGAAAATAAAAATAAAAATGAACATTAAACTGAGAGAAAGATGGGAAGAGAAGAGGCTATGCAATTAGTAGATGCAAATACAAAAAAATCAAACATTTAAAACTTCAATTTAAATTTTAAAAATAGTAGTATAGAGTACGAAGAGCAATGATAACGCCGCCCACCGATATGTGTTTTTTATATTTTGATAAACTCGTTCGTAATTAGAGTTTTCTTAATATGGACTAGTTTAAAAGATAAGGTGACGTTATAAGCCATGTGTCTCGACGAAGAGTGCGCATTGTTGATTGAAAAAGTTTCACAAGAAAGGTCGGGGAGCTAGATAATACAATCATGATTTACACAGAAACTAAAACCCATCGAAGGAAGAGGAGAAGATAAAATGATGAATAAGAATAAGAAGAGGAAATATTATTATTATTTATGGTTTCCTTTCATTATAACTTTATTTCAGCTGCCTTAGTACCGGGCATCATCCTGAGGTCAAGAGTATCAAGGATACTTTTGTTTTGCTATGCATGCTAAAATTATCACCCCATTTATTCCCTTTTAGATGGAGAGTGCTTTCTGTAGTGTATGGGCTGTACTCATCAAAGTTATCTTTTGTAGTTCACGGTGATTGGAGTTATCAGGAAGTTACTTAATATACTTCCCAGCTCCCTTTTATATCATTCCCAACGCACCAATTACTACTGGTATTATCGTAGTACTAAGCTTCCACATTTTGTGATTTCAATTTGCTGATCTTTATAGTGAGAAAGCTTTTTGTATTCTTTTCTTGAGACATTTTGATCTTGTGGGACTGACATATCTATTAACTGACAAGTTCCTTTGTTGTAGTCCTTGATCAAAATGTCTGGTCGATTGGAGTCAATTTTCCTGTCTGTTTGTATTGAGAAGCTCTAAATGATGGTGATGCCCTCGCCACTTACTACATCCTCTGGATGGTGCCTGTACCACTTATCATGGGATTTAATTTTATAGCATTTATGAGCATTCCAGTGGATGTACTGCCTTAGTCTGTCATATTTAATGGGGTACTTTTATTCAGCGAGGACTGGGCAGCCAGAAACAACATGATCAATTCTATCTGAATTTTCCGCAAATTCTGCGCGAGGAATCAGATCAATCTTTAAGGACGTTTGCATGGTGGTTTCTGGTTGGGAAGCTCTGATCTTGCGCTACAAACCATTGGAGTGTTAGATTTTTGTCAATATCTGGCTTGGACAGATATTGATTCATGATTACTTCTAAAAATTTCACAATTGTTAGAGCTATCTTGATTCTATGCAAGAGTTTACATCTCCAGTTGTCTTCGATATTACCCACGAAAGCATTTTTTGCTTTTTGTTTCATTATTTTTGCATCAATTATAAGCTTGTCACTATTTGGATCTCTTTGGTGTTTCTGATTGGTAATTTCTAAATCAGGAGAATAAATGGTAGGTCCGTCAGTATTTGGGCATCTTTTGTGAGTCCTATGTTTAACTTATAGTCCAAGAGACTTTTAAAATTTCTGACTAAGCTTCATGACTGAAGCTTGCTTGGAACCTTGATGCTTCAGTTCAGTTCGTAAGATCACATCACTTGTATTAAGGTACGTTTCAAGGCCTATTATTGCTGATTTGAAGCTGTATCAGACCTCTTCCACCTATTTTTCTTGGGAGATAAATCCTGTCTACATCTGATTTTAGATGGTGCATTCGGTACTTTGTAAAGATTTTAAGGATTTTTCCATCCATATTCTGTATGTCAGTGAGATCCATTTAATGATACCGAAGCTCTATGTTGGTACTGGTATGGCAAAAAAATTGATCGCATTAATTCTGTTAGCAGCATTTAATTCTGAGTTTAGGACCATTCTTACGGTAGCATTTCTTGCGGATTTTCTCTTTCACTTGAAAGCGCTGGATACTATCACCTTCATTAGTTCCCAGATATTTATATACTTAGCATTGGTCTAGGTTTCGAATAGCTGTGAAGTATCAAGTTCTATGTTTTCTGCCTTTATGAACGTCCCTGCCTCGACAGTAGCCTTTGCATATTTATCAAGTCTGAATTCCATACCTATATAAGATCTGAATTCTTTGAAAATATTCAGGAGCTCTTCCAATTCTTTGTCGTTTTTGGCAAACAATTTTAGATCATCCATATAGAGTAGATGAGTAATTTTCTGGTCAAAAGTCTTATATCCTCTCTTAACATTATTCAGTTGCATGGATAAAGGGCGAGGCAGAATAGTAATGGTGATAACGAGTCAACTTAAAAGATACCACAGGCGATATTGATGTCTGGTGAGGTGGTATATCCTTGTCTATGGTTTAAAATGAGTGTCGTTCTCCACGACTTCATGATTACTTCTAAAATTTTCACAATTATTAGAGCTATCTTGATACTATTATTATTATTATTGTTACTATTTTTATTATTATTATTATTATTATTATTATTATTATTATTATTATTATTATTATTATTATTATTATTATTATCATTATTATTATTATTATTATTATTATTATTATTATTATTATTATTATTATTATTATTGAGTGAGAGAGCAGTGCATGCCATCAAAGTGACACTGAGGTAAAATATACGAAGCCCAACATACCCATCATGACTACCTGCCTGATAAGGGTACACCAGGCACATGCATCACAACCATATATGCGCGACATGGTGATCTCATATCAAGATAAACAGTGCATGACCTCGCAGGTGGGACCCAGTTAGTATTTTCTTCAGGTCGAGTAGCTCATCCCGCTCAAAAGGTCCCTGAATAAGGTTTGTTTAAGGATGCTGAGCAAAACGTCCATGTTTCCAAAGGTGAATTATTCAAACCCGAAAGAATTCCTCTCAATACATGGCTATGATGCTCCCCCACTACTTCTGCTCGTGATCAGAGATGCACATATCGTCAGCCACCAAGGGACATGCTCAACTGTTTAAGGTCAAACAATTGACAAGCAAATCTGTGGTATTGAGCAGAATATTTGCTGTAGTCCATCTTTTTATACCAAGATAAAACAATGTACATGATAACACTTCCAATCAATTAAGATCAGAAGCCATGAGAGCCACTGCCTGGTACTGCATCCGGGCATTTATTATTATTATTATTATTATTATTATTATTATTATTAGTAGTAGTAGTAGTAGTAGTAGTAGTAGTAGTAGTAGTAGTAGTAGTAGTAGTAGTAGTAGTGGTGGTGGTGGGGGTAGTTGTAGAAGAAGAAGAAGAAGAAGAAGAAGAAGAAGAAGAAGAAGAAGAAGAAGAAGAAGAAGAAGAAGAAGAAGAGCTAGATGAGAGGCAGTTACATAGTTCCACTACAGTACTAAGAATATGGAAAATAATGACTTATTGTAAGACTCCAAATAGAGATTTATGGACAGAATTGGAATATTGAATGGCGGCTGCCTAAGATCAAGCGCTAAATACTAATTCATCAAATAAGGATATATATATTCCCCTATTTGAACGAAGAAATACTGCCTATGTTATCAGCAAGAGGAAAATATTGATCATAATGTAGCAGGCTGCTGTATATTAGCCTAGAAAATATAGAAGCGATAGCACGATCAGGTCCGCTTCAGTTTAGACTGGTCGCTTTGTAAAATGCATACATTCGCAACATTTCAGACGAATGCTGTAATCATGTACTATGAAAGCCGGTGAATGAACCTCGTGAACAATAATATTCAGTCATTTTGATATGTAGCCAGAGAGAAAAATTGAACATATTTTACCAGATATCATTATGTATGGTATAGAACAGACTGGATAACAGTACACGTTGCAATTCCTTTATACAAAAATATTGTATGGGAATTGAAGAAATATCGTAATGTTGTAAAATAAAATTAAATCTGTCAATAATATGGGGATGTACAGTTGCAAAGCTGAAAGTAGTTCCAGTTATCATAGTGGTATAGGGTTCTATCTCCCCAAAAGTATTGTAGCATTTGGAACGGCGGAATTTCAAGACGAACATGCGAGTACTCCAAAAAGAAGTGTAATACTTCAAACTTAATATCAAACACTTTATGGAGTAAGTTTGATGTAAAATAGATATCAAATGCTAGAACCAGTACGTGATATCTTTTCAATGCAACACAAAATAATAATAACAATTGTCTCGAATTTTAGCACAGGGCCAGTAATTTTGGAAGATGAGGTAATTCGATTACATCAACCGCAGTGTTTAACTAGTATTTACTTTATCGAACTTATTGACTAAGACCACAAAAACGGATGAAATGCTGCTTTAATAATAATAATAATAATAATAATAATAATAATAATAATAATAATAATAATAATAATAATAATAATAAATAGTGATAATGATGATAGTAATAGTCATTCCCTTCGATTTCGACATATGAGTGTTTGAAGGAAAGGATTAAAAACAAAACAAAGAAAAAGTTTGAAAAAGAAGCTGCATGTATTTGCGATGGACCTGTGAATGTAATTTGAGTATAGATATCGATTTGGCTATTAAGTCACGATGGGGACAATCGTGATTTTTGATTTTGCCTGGGATTTGACAAATGTGTCTGTTGATTGCCGGATATAATTCTTTTATTGTTTCGTTACTCCATGACACATTTTACACCGATTTGATCGATCTTGGCAATAACTTTCCCGAGATGTTAAATTAAGCTGTAAGGATTTTAGTGATTGCTTTAACTTATCCTTATACCGTAGCAGAAGTATCCTTTTACAGCAGAATTCCTCTACTTGTTGGCCATAAAGGAATTTTCATAATGCGATAATTTTGCATTCAAACAACCTGTTCTGCCCATCTGCACTGAATTTTAACAGCATCCTTTCGACGCTAGGGACATCACATGTTTCTGAAAGTTTGACTTTTGATATCTTATCTTGCCATTTTATGCTGCAAATATTGTGCAGATGACACTGGATGTGAAAGCTTTCAAGTTTCTATCTATATGTGTCCTCAGGAGCGAGTTCATAGTTATTCCTGATGATGATGATGACAACAATAACAACAACAACCACAAACAACAACAACAACAATAATAATAATAATTAGAAGAAGAAGAATGCCCTGCTGACAACAAAATATGCGATAAGGAAGAAAGAAAACTCAATAGATATGACAGGTTAGCTTAGGAGGTTAAGCCGTTATGGTCGCTTAAAAAAGTGGTAATAGTACCAATAATTGTCGAAGCCCTGGGAACAGTGAGTACAAATCTTGAGAAGTACATGGAACAAATAGGGGCTGTAATAAGAGTAGAGTACTTGCAGAAAACAGAACTGCTTGGAACCGCTCGAATACTCCTGAAGGTGCTCGAAAAGCCCCTTCATGGCAAATACTGGGTTAAACTAAACGCAAAAGAATTAGACAATGTAAAATAGCAACAATGGCTGAGAAGCTCAGGACTCAAAGCAGAGACTGAAGGATTTTTAATTGCAGCACAAAACCAAAGCGTCCCCTGCCAGAAATTACCAAAAACATGTAATGAAAAGAATTACAACTAACTGCAGAATATGTGGAGTTGGACAAGAAACAATAAATCATATTGTCACTGGCTGTCCAGTCCTAGCTAAGAAGGAATATATTCACAGAAACAACATAGCTGGGACCTACATACACAGGAAACTATAGCAACACTATGGAATAACACAAATTTTAAAAATGTTATAGGCACACGCCAGAAAAGGTCACAGAAAATGAGAAAGCAACCATACTCTGGGATATGCCAATACACACAGATAGAAAAATTAAGCCCGATAGGCCGGATATAGTTGTCAGAGATCGCCAAGAAAAAAAAATGCTTCCCAATCGATGTATCAATATCAACAGATGACAATGCTCCTCTAAAACAAATGGAGAAACTTTCAAAATGCAAATATCTGGAAATAGAGGTAACTCGAATGCAGAGTCTAAAAACAGAAACAATTCTTATCATTGTAGGCGCATTAGGTATGATAAAAACATGTACAGACAAAAACATAACAAAAATACCAGGGCTAACAAGTACATATAACATACAGAAAATAGCTTTACTAGGCAGTGTACATATCCCACTTAAAACACTTTCAATACAGTAGAAATAAGAGCGCCACAACAAACCCCAGCACATACCCAGTGAAAGCACGTGATAAAAATAAGACTACTGAGTAATAATAATAATAATAATATCGAAATTGATACAACAATTGGAGAGTTAGACCACAACCGCCCATGTAAATATCTAGGAATAGGCAAAACAGCTAAAACGTAACTCACAGAAAATTAGGAGAGAGTATTACACTATTAAACACTGAACTTAATACTAAAAATAAGATAATAAAGATAAACATGCTAGCCATACCAGTCGTAGATTACAGCTTTAACATAATATACTGGAAGATCAGTGAATTGAGAAATCTAGATAGAAAACCAGAAAACTATTTACAGTATACCGAAGTCACCACTCCTAGGCAGACGCAGAATGAGCATATTTACCCCACTCAGAAGGAGGCTGTGGAATGATACAGATAGAGAACTACTATAGCATAACAATAGTTGGACTAGTAAAGTACTTAGAAACAAAGAGTGCTAGCCTACTGCATGTAGTAAAGCAATACGAAGAAAAGAAAACGATTTTCTCTATACACTAGGAGGCAATAAAATACAAAACAGAAACAAACTACACTGAAACACTGACTTCAGATAACAACATAGCAGAAATGGTCAGAGACATTCTACGCAAAACACTTTCAATACAGTAAACATAAGAGCACCACAGCAAACCACAGCACATACCCAAGGCGCATAGAGTTGCGCTCGGTAGTGAAGTGAAAGCACGTTATAAAAATAAAACTACTGAACAATAATAATAATAATAATAATAATAATAATAAATATAATAATAATAATAATAATAATAATAATAATAATAATAATAATAATAATAATAATAATAATAATAATAATAATAATAATAATAATGATAAGAAGAAGAGGAAGAAGAAGAAGAAAAGTGCGACTGTTATCGAATAAACAATATTTCAACACTTCATATGTCTTCCACAAGTTCAAAATAATCATCTCAATCTACTTCATTTTGGTAATATTTAAGGATTGGTGTTACTCCTCCAGAAGGTAAGGAAACAATAAGAGAAGTACGACTGTTATTGAATGAACAATGAAGTAGATTGAGATGATTATTTTGAACTTGTGGAAGACATACGAAGTGTTGAAATATTGTTCATTAGATAACAGTAATAATAATGCAGTACCAGGCTGTGGCTCCCATGGCTTCTGATCTTAATTGATTGGAAGTGTTATCATGTACATTGTTTTGCCTTGGTATAAAAGATAGGCTACAGAAAATATTCTGCTCAATATCACAGATTTGCTTGTCACTTGTTTGACCTTAACCAGTTGAGTATGTCCTTTGGTGGCTGACAATATGTGCATCTCTGATCATGAGCAGAAATAGTGGGGGAGCATCGTAGCCATGTGTTGAGAGGAATTCTTTCGGGTTTGAATAATTCACCTTTGGAAACATGGGTGTTTTGCTCAATATCCTTAAACAAACCTTATTCAGGGACCTTTTGAGCGGGATGGGCTACTCGACCTGAAGAAAATTCTAAATGGGCCCCACCTGCAAGGACAAGCGCTGTTTATTTTGATATGAGACCACTATATCGTGCACATATGGTTGTGATGCATATGCCTGGTGTACCCTTATCAGACGGGTAGTCATGATGGGTATAATGGGCTTTGTATATTTTACCCCAGTATCACTTTGATGGCATACCCTGCTCTCTCACTCAATAATAATAATAATAATAATAATAATGATAATAATAATAATAGTAATAATGATAACGATGATAATAATAATGATGATGATGATAATAAGAATTATAATAATATTAATAATAATAATAATAATAATAATAATAATAATAATAATAATAATAATAATAATAATAATAATAAAAACAGTCAGCCACCTTTTATATATGGATGATCTAAAATTATACGCTAAAAATGACAAAGACCTGGAAACACTACTACAGACAGTACATGGTTTTACCAAGGAAATATATATGAAATTCGGATTAGACAAATGTGCCAAAGCAACCCTGAAAAGAGGAAAATTAGTTAAAAGCAGCAATATCACACTAGATAAAGCCAATGAAATAAGAGAACTAGACGAAAGCCAGCCATACAAATATTTAGGAGTCAATGAACTAGATAGGATACAACACACACAAATGAAAGAAAAAATAAAGAAAGAGTACTATAGACGAGTTAGATCAATACTAAAAACAGAGCTCAATGCTAAAATCAAGATAGTAGGCATTAACACTTTGTCCCACAGCTACAATATCCTTAACTGGACACTAAACGAACTATCTAAAATAGACGGGAAAACAAGAAAAATAATGACAGGATATAGGATGCACCACCCAAAATCTGACATAGAAAGGCTATATATATACAACGCACAGAAGGTGGCAGGGGTCTTATACAGCTGGAAAACTATTATAAAATAACCACCATAGGACTGCAAAAATACCTACTCCAGAAGCAAGGAAAACTACAAATAACCACAAAACACGAGCAAAACAAAAATCTTTTTCAGTATTTAAGGAAGCTGACAAATACAAACAAGAAATTATACTACCTAACAAATACGAAGAAGAAGAAGAAGAAACAACAAAAGCTATAAAACAAATGAAGTCCAAACTAAAACTAGAACAGGAACGGACCATGATAAAACGATGGCAAGAAAAGCCCCTACATGGTAAATACTGGGCTAAACTAAATGCAAAAGAAATAGACAGAGAAAAATCCCAGCAATGGTTGAGAAGCTCAGGACTCAAAGTAGAGACTGAAGGATTCTTATTTGCTGTACGAGACCAAAGCCTCCCCACCAGAAATTACCAAAAAGATATAATGAAAAGAAACATAACAAGTAACTGTAGAATATGTGGTGATATACAGGAAACAATAAATCATATTATCTCTGGCTGCCCAGTCCTGGCTAAGAAGGAATATATTCACAGACACGACAGAGCTGGGACCTATATACAATGGAAGCTATGCCAACACTATGTAATAGCAACAGAAAAAAGACGATATAAACACACGCCAGAAAAGGTCACAGAAAACGAGAAAGCAATGATACTCTGGGATATGCCAATACACACAGATAGATAAATTAAGGCCAATAGACCAGATATAGTTGTCAAAGATCATGAAGAAAAAAAATGCTTTCTAATTGATGTAGCAATACCAGCAGATGACAACGTTTCCCTAAAAGAAATGGAAAAACTTTCAAAATACAAAGATCTGGAAATAGAGGTAACTCGAATGTGGAATCTAAAAACAGAAACAATTTCTATCATAGTAGGTGCCTTAGGTATAATAAAAAAATATTCAGACAAAATCACCAGGACTTACAAATATATATAACATACAGAAAATTGCAGTACTGCGCACTGCACACATCCTACGCAAAACACTTTCAATACAGTAACCATAAGAGCATTACAGCAAACCAGAGCACATACCCAAGCCACACAGAGCTGAACTCGGTAGGGAAGTGAAAGCACGTTATAAAAATAAAACTACTGAATAATAATAATAATAATAATAATAATAATAATAATTGGGAAACCAAAAACCCAAACGAAATTAAAAACCTGAGAAAGCGTTGCATGGTAGATTCCTAAAGACAGTTGCAGAAAATAGTTGTAGTGAGTTATGGCTATGGTTGTAGAAAGAAAAACTGAAGAGGGAGACAGAAAGTTTGTTAGTAGTTGCATAAAATCAAACATTAAGGACTAATTAGATAAAAGCCAAGATGTAGAAATATCAAGTAGATTCCCAATATAGATTAAGCAAATCAAAAGAGAAAGTGTTACCCATATAGTAAGTGAATGTAGCATGCTGGCATAAAAAGAATACAAGAAAAGTCATGACAACCTAAGGACAGTAATTATATATATATATATATATATATATATATATATATATATAAGAAAAATCTTTCGGTTTCCTGAGATGGCTTACATAAAAACATAGTTTTCTTTCATTGTTTTTGCGGATTCTTAAATCCTACTTCTTGATGGTTTCAGATTTGATCCATCTTTCCGGCAACTTGCCGTCACACGTCCATGCTATTTGCTATTCGCTACAGTATTCTATGTACTGTAAGGATTTATTTCTGTATGTTTTTGGAGGAGTATTGCATAGTAGTGTGTGCAAATCATAAATTAACCATTTCATAGTATTCGTGGTTATCTGTCCAACGTTCTTTTTTGGGAGGATTGCTTTTGTTATGGGTCCATCTTTACAGCGTTTACCCTTTGACAGAAAATAGCCCATGGAGATGTGTTGATATTTCTTCCGTATTTATAATTATTATTGAAGTATAAGCGAGAGACCAAGAAGAGACAGAAATGTGGATATATATAGAGAAAGGGTTTGTATAGATATTAATAGATGCATATGTGATTAATATATGATTAAAATTTTACTCAAAGGTTACCAGTTTTCATAAAGAGGCATTGCAGTTCATATGTTTATATTTTAACACACATGTTGCTGTGGCGGCGCATCTGAGGGAAGCTATTTGTTTATACTTATAAGAAACATCTTTCTGTTTCCTGAGATGGCTTACCATAGTTTTTGCGGATTCTTAATTCCTGATTCATAATGGCTTCAAATTTGATCTACCTTCCGGCAGCTCGATGTCGTAAGTCCATGCTGCTTGCCTTTCGATGCTTCATTATTATTATTATTATTATTATTATTATTATTATTATTATTATTATTATTATTATTATTATTATCATTATTATTATTATTGTTGTTGTTGTTGTTGTTGTTGTTATTTTCTCTTTACAACATGTTTTGTTGGAGCTCTTGAAGTTGCATGTGTAACGGGCTTACTACCTGCAAACTACGGTACTATGCTATTCGTTCTTTTCAGCTATCTAATACTTTCCTGATTATTCTGGCCGTGCCTAAGAGGCAAAACATTTTCTAACAGTTCTACTGAGCGCTCTATCCCAATTTCCTTTATATTCCTCTTGATGCCTTCTGATACAGTTCCCAAGAACCCAACAATAATCGGCACTATCTTCACTTTCTTTATTTTCCATAGCCGGGCTATTTCGTACTTAAGAGTTGTATTTAATTATCTTTTCGCCTTCCTCCTCGACTATTCGTCAGTCAAAAGAGCAAGCAACATCAACTATATAGCATATGTGGTGCATCTCATCCGCCACCACTAGGTCCGGTTTGTTATGCTCTAGCACCTGATCTGTTTGATTTGGGAAATCTCAGAAGATTTTGCTAGCCTCCGACTCCACCACTCTCTACGGTTTGTGTTCATACTATGTGCTCATACTATGTCTTGCCCCCACTTTCCACACAGTTTCTAATGTAGCACTTTCACTACCTGCTCGTGTCGCCACAACCTGTAGTGGTTTTGGGTAAGTTTAGGGTATTCGTTCGATATATGGACAATGGTTTCATCCATTCCATTGTAGATTCGTCGCCACAGCAACATGTGCCTGAAAATGTAAGCACCTAAACTGGAATGCATCTATACGAAAACTGCAAACCTGTGAATAAAATTTTAATCACATACTAAACACATATTCATCCATTCATATCTATACAAACCCTCTATATATAAGCATATTGCTGTCTCTTCTTTGTTACTCGCTTATACATCAATAATACTTATAGATAGGAAAGATACATCAACACATTTCCATGGGTAGTGTTCTGCCAAAAGTAAACTCTGTAAAGACGGAGCCGTAATAAAGCCAATCAAAAAGAAACAAAAAACAGAAAGGAATGATGGATAGATAACCATGAATAATGTGAAATGGGTGATTCATGATTTACACGCATTACTTTGCGACTCATCTCTAAAAACATATGGGAATAAACACGTACAGTAAATATCCAATCAACTGAACAAAGCTCACAACATGTGGTATAGAAGTCCGATACCCAACAGAAGAACACAACCTGCACTACACAGACAATACACAATGCACAAACTAATACACAACAAGAGACTCAAATCAAACCTGATGACAAAACATACTGATGCAATACAATACTCCACAAGGACCAAAAAAAAAGACACAATATGAAATACACACATGACCAGCACAAAATTGCAGCAAGTGATGCAGTAAAAAGTTACCTGAAACTATCAAATGTCGAAAAATAATACTGGTGATGACGACAGTGACGAAAGCTTCCTTACCTCAGTTTAAGAGAGGCAAGAGTTTGCCAAGAAAATCTGATTGTAACAGCGAAAATGGGGTTGGACCTTTAAGAGACGGCCTCTCGTTCGGCATTAGCTCAGTAAAAAGGCAGATTGACCTAGGGTGTTATCCTAAGACAACATCAGCTAATAATAAAGTAAGGTGGAGCTAGTGGATCAACGAAAAAACAAGATAGTGATGCAGTGCTACTTAGAAAGTGATCCTCAAATAAGGTGCTATAGAAAACGGATGTTCACACTTTGGAGAGAGAAAGATATTTTTAAAGTGGCTGACCAGAGACAAGTAGATCAAGCTAATGTTATTAAGAGAAGAAAGTAGATGACAGAATTGGAGGTGGAAGAGATTAAAAGAGAACTGGAAAAATAATAATGGCAATACCAATAGGGAAGAGACAACTGGCACCAATACGTTAAGTGATTTAAGTCAGGAAACTTTAGATGAGTTGCAGTAAGTAATGAGTAAAGAAGTAAAAAAAAGATTGCCAGCATCAAAAGGTACCAACAGAAGGAAGCTGCTAGATATGACTAGGAAAGTAGATTCTGTTATCAGTAGGATAGATACTAAAAATAAAGGAGACACTAACTTATTAATCTATGCAGGATTGGTAGTAGTTACTAGAAGATTAGATATTACACAAGGAAAGATCAGAAAAAGCAAATGTGGAAAAGGAGACGACAAAATAAAGTGACAACTTTAAGACAAGATCTGAGTAGAACAGTAACCTGGAAATAGAAAAAGTTAGGTAACACAAGATTTAAATCTTCTCTCGAGAAAAGATACTTAGTCAAAGAGAAATGCTTTGAGACAATCATAGAAGAGTTGAAACAGCGTATCATAATAGCAGCAGGCAAGCGCTCTAGATATCACAAAAAGAATATATCAGTACCAACAGAATAGATTTTCTGAGACAGACTACAGGTGACTTCATAACCAAATAAATAATAAATAGGGAAGATGAGATACCTAATGCAGAAGAAGCTAGGAAGTTCTGGAGTAAGAGTGAGATAAGCCAGTCAATCATAATGGAGATACAGTATAGTTAAAGAAAGTGAGGGAAGAAGTAGTGAGTGAGAATCAGCCAGAGCTTACAGCAACTCGTGCATTAGGGAGTAAAGTGTTAGATAAAATGCGGAATGGGAAGAGCCCAGGACCAAATTTAGTTCAAGGATAGATTACAAAAAAGCTATATGATCCCACACTCACGGCTAAGTGAATGTCTGAGTATACTCAGTATAGTAGACACCATAAGATGATTAATTAGCTCTAGCATGAAGAAATGGAAAGTAGATCTCTACTCAGGCCACACAGACTTAGGGGAGGTTAATATCAAGAGGAATTTTCGAAGCAAACGCGTTATCCCCTTTCATATTTGTTCTATGTTTCATCTCTCTCAGTTTAGTATTAAGGAAGGCAAATGCATGGTATCAGTTCGGAAATAGTAACGGAAAATTAACCATTTGCTCTACATGGATGATCTGAAGCTCTTTAGTAAGAATGAAAAAGTGATAGATTTCTTAATACAGGCTGTAAGACTCTTCGGCAAAGATATAGGCATGGAATTTCATATAGATAAGTGTGTAATGTTAGTCATGAGAAGGGAACAGTGAAGACTACCAATTACCAGATGGTCAGACATTAAAAACATTAAAAGAAGGAGAGAGTTATAAGTATCTAGGAGTATTAGAATCTGACAGAATACCAACTATAGAACTGATATCGAAAATTGAGAAGTATATCGGAAAGGTGAGGAAGCTAATGAAATGTAAAGCTAAATGGGCCAAATCTTGTGAAGGCTGTAAATACTTGGGCAATAACTTTACTTTGTTGATTGAACAAAAACTAACTTAGCAAAGCTAGACAGAAGATCTAGGAAGAAATTCAATATAAATGGAGGACTCCACACAAGGGGAGAGTATCAAGATTATGCTTGCTTAGAAAGGAAGAGGGCTAATATCAGTAGAAGACTACGTGGAATTAACTAGAATAGATATAGGATCCTATGTAGGTAATAGTGAAGAAAGATTAAGAGCTGCGAGACTCACGGCAAGACATAGGAAAAAAAACGAAGTTAAAAATGAGAAAAAAAACAAAGGTGATCTGACTGGCAGGAGAAGACTTTGCATGGTAGATTCCCAAAGATAGTTGCAGCAAATAGTTGTAGTGAGACATGATTATATTTGCAGAAAGGGAGGCTGAAAGGAGACACTAAGTTTGTTAGTAGCTGCCCAAGATCAAGCATTGAGGACTAATTGGATAAAACTCAAGAAAGACAAAAATCAAGTAGATTATGTAGATTATGAAAATCAAAAGAGGAAAGTGGTACTCATATAGTAAGTGAATGTAACACGCTGACGCAAAAAGAGTACAAGAAAAGACATGACAACCTAGCGATAGTAATCCACTTGGAGCTAAGTAGAAAGCTAGGATTTGACCATATCGATAAACGGCATGAACATTAGCAGGAAAGTCAGCATCGCACGTGAAGAATTCGACGCACTTTACAGAATTGGTCAAAGATACCCCCATTGAAACCAACCAAATGGTGAGTCTAGATGTGATAAGTCTGTTCACCAAAGTCCCAACTGGTGAATCACTATCGGTGATTCAAGAAAAACTAGTATCAGACACGCATCTAAAAGAACGCACTAGTATACCTATAAGAAACCTGGTGGAAATGTTGACCTTCTGTGTAGAAACTACCTACTTAGTATGGACACTGATATATATCTACAAGAAGAGGGTTTAGCTATGCGTTCGCCATTATCGCCAATAATAGCCAGAACATACATGGAATACTTTGAGAATTTGGTTTTAGGCTCAACACAACTAAAAACAACCCGATAGCTGCGATATGTTGATGACACCTTTACACTCTGGCCCCACCAGGAAGATGTCCGAGTGCTGTTAGATCATGTGAATTCAATAAAGCCATCCACAAGGGAAAACAAGACAAACAGCTAGCATTCCTGGACGTATTAATAACACACACCAAGTATGGATTCAGGACATCCGTATATCGCAAGCCGAGCTTCACTGGACGATATCTCAACTTCAGTTCCCACCATCCATACAGTGTAAAGAGAGGGATTGCTCAGTGCCTAAAACGTCAAGAAAGAATATAAGTAGCGACCGTGATACCCACCACGAAGAAATGATCAAGCTATGTAACATTCTAATAAATAACATCTACCCCAAGAACATACTATCCACCCCAATTATGAAGAAAAGAGAGGATGAAGCCAATAAACTGTCCACAGTCTGTCTACCCTGTGTGAACGTCCTCTCCGAAAAGATACAAAGGATATGTGGCCCATATGACATCAGGACAGTATTCAAGAGTAACACAACACTTGGCAAATATCTCCGAGTAAAACCAAAGACTGCGTGTACTCCATCCCATGGAGCTGTGGTAGGTTGTACAAAAGCGAAACATGTCGCCCCCTCAAAATAAGGGTAGACGAACATTGCAAAGCTGTGACACGAGGAAATATTGATAAATCGGGTATAGCTGATCATGTATAGAAAAATGGAGACCACTTCCCCCTGTGGAATGAAGTTAAAATAATAGATAGAGAACACCACTGGAAAATACGAAAAACTAAAAGAAGCAGCACATATGTTAGGACACAACAACCTCCTAAGTGGACCGAGTGCAGATATGAGTAGCATATGGGTAGCGGTATTAAGGAAAGATAGGAAAATATTAAATTTATATGTAAAGATATTAAATATTAGATTTATGGATATGTAGAGAAAAGGAGTGTGGAGAGGTAATGTGGAGAAGTATTTATAATTGTGTACAGTGTCTCACTCTACTTAATCGATATAATGAAGCACTTAGCACCTGTAATCACCGTTTCTTCCATACATTCAAATTCTATCACAGACACAAATGCACAAATGACCACACAATGTACTCCCACAACTCCCCATAGGTAACCCCAACCAACTCGAGTTAGCAAATAGGTCCCCCTTCTACCATCTTCAAAATAGGTATTAACTCCTTTTTTAGAATGTTATCACTACTAACTATATTATCGCTACTAACTATATTATCACTACTAACTCTATTCTCTTATTTTGCTTCCTTCCTATGATACTATTCTCCAAATGCCAGCAATACCATCACCACCTACAGGTTCCTTCATATCCTAACACTGTACACAATTATAAATGCTTCTCCACATTACCTCTCCACACTCCTTTTCTCTACCTATCCATTTCTTTACTAAACTTATACATCCACCCCCAAATTCTTCCCTTTGCTCTCTCTCCTTCTTCCTTCCTTCCTGTCACTATAACTGACCTAACGATCGTTTACTACTACAAACTGTATCTCCAATTACTTCCTCTTCCCTTCCTTCCTGTCTTAAGGCTTGACATCTTAATCCTACACACATCTCTCACTGGATTCGGACTATCCTTTTGAGTAAACAACGCACAGAATATACTGAATACGATATGATATATATCCACCTTTCCAACTACAATTATCTCCGGAAAATACCCACAAGGATTCTTTACATGGATGTCTACTGTTGGAATGGAACTATACTCCAAGTATTTTCTCTTCTTTGTTCTTTCTTCTATGCATCGCTCTCACTTCTTACTACATATCTCCTCTTATAGATGTAATAATCCATTCTTCTACTATTACCGTCTCCGATGAAGGGATACATTGGATTTTTCCAGAAACTGCTGTAAGACTTTATACATAAAATATAATTCTACCTTTGCCATTGGTCTCTTTATCTTATTCTTTCTTTACATGTACACACGCTAATACACGACCCATGTTATATTTCCCACTCATGTTGCAACCACGTCAGGGGCAAAACTAGTCGGTATACAGCAATTACTCGGTATTACCTATATCCTTAGGGTTTGGTTAACTCCAATACCCTTCATAACCTATATATATATATATATATATATATATATATATATATATATATATATATATATATATATATATATATATATATATATATATATATATATATATGTATATATATATATATGTGTGTGTGTGTGTGTGTGTGTGTAATAGAGCCGGAGTTAGAGGTGAAGGTTGATGAGATAAATGGCAAAGAGAGCATCGTTCGAATGAGAAAGGGAGGGGGTGATAGATGAATAACGAAGGCAGGAGTGAAAAAGCTGATAAACGGCGTTTGAAGTGTGAGTACGTGTCCATATATGTGCGTGCACAAGAGAACCATGTGAAACTTTACATATATATGTAAAGTAAAGAAAGTATAAAAAATAATCCAAAATCCTTGTCTGATATCGGATCAATTCTAAAATCTAATCAGTTCATGCCAGGCACGAAGCCAAACATCCCTGAAAGTTTCATCCGAATCAATCCAGTGGTTCTTGAGATATCTGGTCCACGGACAAACAAACAAATAAACACGACTTAAAGCGGAGGTAATAATAAATGCAGAATGTATGTTGAGAGGGGTGAAACGGTATAGCACATCATTAACGAATGCCCGAAATTGGCACAACGCGAATACAAAAGACATGACAATATGCCAAGAATGATTGATTGGGAGTTTTGTGAAAATCACGCCCTACAAAGAGCAAACCCCAGAACCAATCACCGAGATTGAAAATTGCAAATTCCTGTGGGACACAATGATTCAGTGCCATCACCTGACCAAACATCGGAAACTAAACATTGTTGTGGTAGAAAAAAACGAAAGAAGCTGCATGATAATCAACATAGTATGTCCCGATGACAACATCATCAAAGAGGAAGAAGAAAAATTGAACAACTATGAGCATGCGAACTGAGAAATAGGAAGCTCGTGGTCAATGAGGAGAGTAGACGTGGTACCAATAGTAATTGGCACATTTTGAAGTATCAGCACTCATCTTCCAACATAGTTCAAAAAGAGTTCAAAAAGATTGGTACAAATGCAAAGGTAGAAAAACTACAAAAATCAGCATTGCTTGGAACTGCAAGAATTCTTCGCAAAGTTCTTGAGACATAACCAGTAGTTAGTTGGACCTTAGTCTGCTAGCTGTGGACAGCTGATACTTTCTATTATACCCAGCAAAATAAACGGTGAGTTTGCATCAATTAATAATAATGATTATGATAATGATGATTTCGTTATTCACCACTAAGGGTTGACAAAAGACGTTGGGGACATTACAAGGCAATACAATGTAGGTTACATAAAAAGTGTGCAAAATGTAAAAAATAACAAAAACAGTAACAATATATATTTTAACTATGAAAAACGCCCCAAAAGTTGACTACGCAAGGTTGTTCGTGACCCCCCCCCCCGAATCACGGTCACCCTGGCCACTAGAGAAAGTCCCCTTGCCATATCGTCTTTTTTAAATCTACAGGCTCCTCGAACGTATCTTGCCACATTCACCTATCTTTCCAGAACGTATCTTGCAACATTCACTCACCTTTCCAGAAAATTACTGAGAGGTAGTACTTCTCTCTCTAGCCTCACTTTTCTTTTCAAGAGGAAAGTATGTCTTAATCCCTTTCAATCTGGTCTAACATACAACCTCTTTCGTTCACGAAGGCCACCAGACAAAAATAAACACTGCTTGCCCTACAAAAACTATGCCTATCTCCATTAGAATACACATATTTCAAAGACGCTCATTCTTTTCACATATCCTCTACCTGGTATGGACGGCTGTAACCGACATGCTGAACAGAACTTGTATGTGGACACAGCTACTATGTTAATACAATCCATTGTCTCTTGTATATGGATATTAAATTTTATGCAGCAGATGATAATCAAATAGAAACGCTACTACGGATAGTACACGGATTTATCATAGAGATCAGTATTTGATTCGACTTAGAAAAGAGGAAACTAGAAAAGAGAAAACTATTTAAGAAAAGTGATATCGTAGTAGATAAAGAAACAGAAATAAGATAACTAAACTAAACGCAGACATACAAACTACATAGGAATCAATGAACCAGATACAGTACAAAACGCAAAATCAAAGAAAAGATAAGGGAGGAATATTATAGACGAATTAGACTTTAAGCAGTTTTATGCAAAGGAAAACATAAAACATTAACCAACACTACTCTAGCTGTCTAGTCATAAGTTAGTTGTTATATTCTTGACTGGATTCTAAATCAACTAAGAAAGTTAGAGAGTTGAACAAGAAAAAAATTGACTGTATTTACAATACGCCTCTCAAACTCTGACAGAGAAAGGTTATAAATATATAACAAATTGACAGCAGTAGAGGCCCTATACGACAAGAACTACCATTAAATATCACATCCACCGCAGAACTTCAAGAATATCTAATTCAGAATCAAGGAAAACTGATACGAATAGCCATAAAGCATGAAGAAACCACAAAAAAAAATCGTTTTCTCTCTTCAACGAAAGAAAAATACACAAAGCAGAGAGAATAATGATGATAATTATGAAGAAGAAATATAGCAATAAAAGCTGTAAAGCAGCTAAAATCTAAGCTAAAACTACAACTACAGAATGTTAAGATAAAACAAGACCCCAAAAACCCATTACATGGCGCAGACATTGGAATAAACCGAACAGAAAAGATTTAAATAAAGTAAAATCCCAACATTGGCTGAAAAGCGTGGGTCTAGAAGCAGAGATTAAAAGGTTTGTTATTGCGGCACAAGATCATATCCTCTCCATCAGGGACCACAAAAAACATGCTATGAAACAGAATACAATAAGTAACTGCACAATATAAGTCAATCCAGGGTAAGAAACAATAAATCACATTTTCTCTGAGTATCTAGTCTTGGTCAAGAAAGAATATACTCACAAACATGACAGGATAGAAAATTATCTTCAACAAAGACAAAAATTATGAAACAGAGGCTGAATGAAAAATGAAAGGAAGATGAAAAACAAAGAAGGACATTTAATAATAGACATTGCAAAAATGATAAAATCTAAGATTTGAGCTTAATTATGTGTATAGAATGCCTTGATAAAGCGAAGGTGAAGAAACCTCTAAAAGGCGAATACCTGAAAAACACAATTGGTTACAAGTAGACAAGGAAAAATCGCAAACTACCTAAAAGGACAGGATTTGACCTTGAGATTGAAGGGCTCTTGATTGCGGTACGGAATCAAATCCTACAAGATATTCCAAAGGAGCATGCCAGAAAGCAGAGTGCGGTGATTGACTGTAGAGTATATAGAAATATGGAAAAAACAATAATTAACCAAAATGTTTTGGAGTGACGTATCTTATCTAAAAAGAATAATACATCCAATGGTATGAGAGACATACGATTTACAAACACTGAAAGTAATGCTAGCATAATGACACTGATAGTAATGCTAGCATAATGAAAAATCAACAGAAATAAACGATATATGTAAAAGCATTGTTATTTGAGAAAATACTCTCTGGTTGCAACGAAATAGAGAAATGTATCACCTACTTCCTTGTCGGTTCTTGGATAAATTCCTTAGGCGAGTAGGTACTGCCTTTCCGACACACCTCGTTCATTGCTCCATGGTTTCCTTGCACTAGTTCACATCGAGAACCTCCGTATGAACCACAACATTAGTAGATGATTGTAGTGAGAAGGCTATCGTCATTGTTTTCGCTGTTGATATGTCATTTTTGTTTTTATATTTTAGTTAGTGTTTTCAGTATTTATTATCATTTTTATTTTATTTATTTTTTTGTTGGTATTTTCCAATATTCGAAGATAAGCTGTCTTTAATTTTCGCGAAGTCACTTTCTTGAAATATATTTTCCTGTTTGAAAATGAATGGATATGGTGTGTGTAAATTTGTGTTATTAAAACTAATGTTACGACTCTTGTGGCGACCTCCTCCTATTGTTATTTATCGTGCGAGTAAATCATTGCAAATGGCCGCTGAAAGAAAGAAACAATCTAGAAATCGGTTTTGAGAATCATTTATCAAGAACAAGTGCACTGCAGTGCGCTATCAAAATAATTCGAAACCGTTTGTCGGTAAGCAAGCCAACAACCCATTTCTGAATAGATCATCCGTTAAAAAAGTACTTTTCACTCTAGAGTTCTGACTCAGACATTCCTTTCCTCGAACATTCAGCTATCCTCCTCCTCCTTCTCCTCCTCCTCCTCCTCCTCCTCCTCCTCCTCCTACTACTACTACTACTACTACTACTGCTGCTGCTGCTGCTGCTGCTACTACTACTACTACTACTACTACTACAACTACTACTACTACTACTACTACTACTACTACTACTACTACAACTACAACTACTACTACTACTACTACTACTACTACTACTACTACTACTACTACTACTACTATCACGTGCGGATACTGATCGTCTATATATGAAGAGAGCAAATAGAGGAAGAGAGCTGATAAGTGTGGAAGACTGCGTGCGTATCTAACTCGAGAGCTCAATGAGATACCAAGCCCAAAGTAAGGAAATCTTGCTAGTGACAGTTAAAGCAGAGAAAAAAAGTAAAAAAAAGGAAGAAGTGCAAAAAGGACATGAAGAAGAATTACACAAGAAGGGACTACACAATCAATTCCATGCAGCCACAGCAGAAGTTAGTTACTGGAAAAAATAGGTGGGATTGGCTGATGAAAGAAACACTGAAAGAAGAGACCGAGAGCACTATACTGGCAGCGCAAGACCAAGCTTTAGCCACGAACCCTAGGAATGAGCAAGTGTCTCCGCTGTGCCGCATCTTCAATAGAGTGGATGAAACCATTGTCCATATCACAAACGAATGCCCTAGACTTGCCCAAAACCACTACAAGTTGTGGCGTCACAATCAGGTAGCGAAAGTGCTACATTGGAAGCTGTGTGAAAAGGGGGTGGGCTAGAGAGAGGCAAGTCGTGGTATGAGCACAAATCGCAGAGTGTGGCGGATTCGGAGACTGGCTAAATCCACTGGGATTTCCCAATCCAAACCCATGAGGTGATAGAGAGCATACATACCAGACCTAGTGGTGGTGGATAAGATGCACCACATATGCTATATAGTTGATGTTGCATGCCCCTTTGACATACAAATAATCAAGAAGGTAGGCAAAAAGATAAATAAATACAACCCTCTTGCGTATGAAATAACCAGGCTATGGAAAATGAAGGTGAAGATAGTGCCAATTATTGTTGGGTCCTTGGGAACAGTAATCATCAAGAGGAATATAAAGGAAATTGAAACAGAGCGCTCACTAGAACTGTTATTAAAACTTTTGCCTCATTGGGAAGGCTAGAATAATCAGGAAAGTATTAAATAGCTGAAAAGAATGGGTAGCATGGTACCATATGTTGCAGGTAGTAAGCTCGCTACGCATGTAAGACTCCAGGAGCTGAAATAAAACGTGATGAAGAGAAATAATAATAAAGGTTTAAAATTTTGAAGCAAGATCAGCAGGTTCGGAGTAAAGGGCTAGTCGATTATCCAAATTGCTCAAGTGGTACTTATTTTCTCGTTGTAGAAAGAATGAAAACAAGCTCAAGGTCGTCAAATTTTGAACTCATAACATAAAGAACGACAAAATACCGCCCTGTAAGTGGTCAACAATCTAACGAATCTTATGACCTTGGCGTTGTTATAATCGTAATATCCAGCAGGAGACCGCCTGGAGAGCGGTCTTTCTGCTAACAATACTAATGACTCTTTCTACTATAGGCACAAGGCCTGAAATTTTGATGGAGGGGATGCTATTCGGTTACGTTTAAGCCAATACTCGACTGGTGCTTAATTGATCTACCCCGAAGGGATGAGAAGTAACGTCGACCTCGGCGGAATTTGAAAAAACATAACGCCGGAATAATCGGCTTGAAGTATTTTGTCCTGCTTACTAACAATCCTGCTAGATCGCCGCCATAACAGCCGACGAGAGAGACGAATCCCTAATGTGTATGGAATTACATGGTCAGTTCCACTGTGAAACCAACAAATTAAAAGACAGGAAGCATCATGGAGGTGGCTCAATAAATGTAACCTAAAAAAGAATACTGAAAGCCTAATCATTGCTGCCCAAGACTAGGCATTGAAAACCAACTCAGTGAAAAGATATATATATATATACCGCATAAGTGCAACGGACCTCTACAAAGCGGAGGAGCGTTGAAAGCGTGTCTCCCATTGTTAGTGCTTGTGAAAGTTTTGCCCAAAACCTCTACTGGCTACTATGCCGTAAGTATGGATATGAGGTTACAGGTGCTTTGTACCAACACACACCGGAAAAGGTAATCGAGGAAAAGAGAGGGCAAAAATCCTCTGGGACTTTGACTTCCAGACAGACAAGGTGTTAGATCACCGAAAGCCGGATATAGTAACCTTTAAGAGGGAGAAACAAGAGTGCCTAATAATAGACGTGGCAGTGCCTCCAATCGACCAAACATTGTGGGCAAGATCAAAATGTCTCAACAAAGGAATACGTAAAGCTTTCTCACTAAAAAGATCTGCAAATTGAAATCACAAAAATGTGGAAGCTTTCTACTAAAGGCACAAGCCCTGAAATTTTGAGGGAGTGAACAAGTCGATTATTTCCCCACTAACAGGGAAATGAAGATTCGACCAGATATTGTTGTCTAGCAGTAGACGAAAAGAAATACCGCTTAACCGACGAACTGGTCATAAGGGTGGATAGTATGTTTTTTCCGAGAAATAGACGAAAACAATTATGATAAATAAGCAAATGAATAAGTAAACAATTAAATAAAAAGTGACTCTTCATATTAAGAACTGAAAATAAACGTTCAATAATTAGGGATCTATGATATGAGAGGATTTCAGAATGGTTAAAAAAAGACAACAAAGTATCAATATATTACTCAGAACGAATGAAACAACGGTTAAAAGTATGAAAAGAAGCATGGACATTTAGTACAAACATGAAAATGCTTGGGACAGGCACAGGGTCCTATTACTCAGCAGTCAAATTTGGGGATTTTTATAAAAGGAAACAGTTAACCACTGTGAGTTATGTAATTGAGTAAGTTACATCATCTTAAAATATATGGCATTGAGCAATTGGGTCCTATCTTAAAAATCAATTATAATTGTTGTAACTAAAAGTCACTGTAGAAATTCAACGGTAATTTTAAAAACTATAAAATTGTTAGAAGTTTATGCAGGACCATAAAATATATAATTCCTTTGAAATCATTAGATTTTAAAGCGTTTGATGCCTAAGATAGCGTAAGATACGTAAGTAGTACTGAAGATACAGTCTCAAAAGAAAACGCTAATATTACTGGCACTTATCATCTCTTCAATCTATTATGTACATCAAATAGAACGACATCGAAGTATAATCAATCTCTAATATTGTTCTAATACGGGATTACATTGATAAAACTTGAACAAATTATAATACATTATACTATACAATAATTTTCATGCTAGACAAAAGTATATGTGGTTGGAACTGGACCTTGTGTACCAGTGAATGAAGTGCAGTAGACGACAATCTGAGCTGTGAAGCCACAATACACACATACACGCACACACACACACACACACACACACACACACACACACACACACACACACACACACACACACACACACACACAGATACATTTCGAAAGAAAGAATTTTTGTTGTTTGATACCATTGATTCTGATACTTCAGTGGTACTTTATGTGATCGACATCGAAAGTTGATGTTAGCTGGATTTGAATTCAGAATATAAAGAGGGAAAAGAAAAACTGCAAAACCTTTTTCCTTTTTGGTAATGATTCTGCCAATTAAACTCCATTACAACTATAATTTGGATGTGACGTAGGTGGATGTGTGTGCGCGCGTGTTTGTGTGTGCGTGTGTATGTGTGTGTATGTGTGTGTATAGGTATGTATGTATATATAACTGTATCTACATATAACTGTATCTTGGTAGGTATGTGAATAATAATACACGCACTGGTTCTATTTCACGTTATTTAATATTACAATATTACAGGGAAGCAATTAACGAGTTGATTAATAAGTTAATCAAGTGTTTGAGGGATCGTTCGATCAATTAATCAATCAGCTACCTTCGTCAGAGTTCTTTCGTCGCCATTTAGTTACGCAGCATTGACATGCTCTCTTTATTTCAGGTCTGTCGTCTGTCTCCTAGTTTTACAGATTTCATATTTATATTTTGAGGATATGGAAGAAAGAGTGTGTGAGAAAGAGAAAGATAAAGAGAGAGGGAGAGAGAGATAAAGAGATAGAAAGACGGCGATAGATAGATAAATAGATAGGTAGATAGAAAGGGAAAGGAAGAGAGAGAAAGCGAATGAAAGAGGATGTGCGTACTTGCATGTCTCCTTGTGTGTGTAGTTAGGGATTCTGTGGGAAGTGTGAATGGTTAAAACCTTATTCATTTATTCCATGGTTAGTGTGTATTTTATAGTATGTGACATATGCACAGTGATAACAATAACGATAGCCTCGTCACCACAACCACCAATAGCATTTCATAAATGTGTTAAGTGCACTTTTCTTTCGTTTGTCCTCTCACTCGTATACATACACACATACTGGTCGTCTACTCGTGATCGAGGAAAACCATTACTGACCATTAAGAACATGCACATACATACATACATACATGCATAGATACATATCTAAATACATACATATATATATATACACACACAAACATGCACATACACACACACACACACACACACACACACACACACACATATATATACACATATATATATACATATACATATATATATACACATAGGCACACATTTTTGGTTGGTTTCATTCCAAAGGAATTTCCTGTTTTTCCACATAAAACTATTGGTGGTACTGTTAATCCACGAATAAAGAATATTTATCCACCAGATATAAGTGTTGAGTACTGGGTGTGTGTGCGTTGTGTTTGCATGTATGTGTATATATATATATATATATATATACATACAAATATATATGATTTTTTTAATATTTGCATATTATTTTTAAAATAATACAAATAATATAAATGTTTGTGTCTATAACATCTTATTCTCAAATTCGTTCGATAGTTTCTCAGTCAATCGTTCAAAGAATAAAATTAATAATGCGTGTATAATAAGCTATAACTTTAGTTTTTTTCTTCCTTAATTGAAGCGCTACATATGTAGACTATAGCAGTGTAGTAGAATAATTATATGTCATGGCGCACTTTACACCTAGAGAATTGATCCGTTGTGCATCATGCTCCAAAATTATATAGAAAAGTTCTCAATTTGCGATATTTGTGATAAGCAATAACATCGAGTAATTCACACATAAAATGAACAGACAAATTATCGCCTAAAAGTAAGCAAAAAAAAAAAAAGACAGAGAGAGAGAGAGACAGAGAGGGGGATAGAAAGAAAGATAGAAATGGAAAAGGAAAAGTGATACAAGTGTACAGTTTGTACACTTGTATCACTAAATTATTACTAAATACAAAATATTTATTTCGTATATAGTAATAATAGTATTAAAAATAAAATTCGAAAACGTCTGATGCATTTATGATAATTCAATTATGTTGTTTTTTTTAAATAGGTGCAAGTTGTAGTGATTCATGCATTGTTTTTATTAACAAGTATTTCTTATGATATATAGAAAAATAAAGAAAATACAAATTTTATTAATGCAAATTTCCTAAAAGCGTAACCTATAAAAACCTTATAGATTTCCCATATATTTATAGTTCATGTAACTTGCCTTATAAACATACGTTCTCAAATTAACAAATAAAATTGCCAGAAAGCACTGATACACGTGACTGCATATTTGAACATACATATCATCGGATGACGAATCTGATCCAGTTAATTGCATCTAACACTATTATTCTCCTTCTCTTGTTCACTGTCCATAGGCAAGAAAATAAATTTTCACGTGCGAACAAGGGAGAATTACGAAATCCTTCGACTTCAAGAAGATAGCTGCTAAATCTCTCTTTCAAATCAAATCTCATCCTCTTAAACAGAGTAAGAAAAATAAAGGTTAAAAGCTAATGACTAGAATACGTTTGTTCGTAGCTAGTCTCAAGAGTTGACATGATGTGGAAAATCAATCATGTACACTTTCATCGTCAAGACATTGCGGTCGCTGTAGTTACTAAAATATACGAAGCCGCACCCACTTCTATTGAAACATTGATCAACAAAAAAGTCATTCACTGAACTATAATTTCCTTGACAGCCCTAAAAAGACTGGATACTCATGACTAGATCACTTTAATCATAGATTTTGCTCAATCTAACTTAATAGAAGCAAAGACAAGTAACAACTTTTTCGAAATTTCAATAAGGTAAATAATATATTATTATGGTTTAGCTGTAGTTTTATTTATCATAAAATGCTTCATTGATGACTATCCCAATGTAGTCACTCCTTTTACTTTTATTTAGAACAATTGATTGCAGCTGAAGGGAAAATCGTCTGCTATTACTTGCACCTGAACAACCACATAGAGAATTACTTGCTGGTCAAGGTATCTTCTTTAATAGTTAAATCTTAACACAGTAAACAGTTGAAATATTGATTTAAAATTTGGGGACAAGGTCTCAATTTCGTGGGGAGGAATAAGTCAAACCCAGTGATTAACTGATATTTATTTTGTCGCCTCCAAAAGACTGAAAGACTGGTGCACCAGTATGTCTGCTGTCAAATGACTGAAACAAGTAAAAGAGAGAAGATATATATATATATCCTTCTCGATATGGACGTACTGCCAGAACTTCCATGTCAAGCAAGACATAATGATTGCCGTATGGTATTAATACTCTTTCTGCCACATGGCGGCGAACTGGCAGAAACGTTAGTACGCCGGGCGAAATGCTTAGCGGTATTTCGTCTGTCTTTACGTTCTGAGTGCAAATTCTGCCGAAGTCGATTTTGTCTTTCATCCTTTCGGAGTCGATAAATTAAGTATCAATTGCGTACTGGGGTTGATCTAATCGACTGGTCCATCCCCAAAAATTTCGGGCGTTGTGCCTAGACTAGAAAATAATAATGTTTCTGTTACTAATTTTATACATGCTGCCTTCTCAGTTTTTTGGCGTTTCTTCTCTTATTCAAATATTTTTTAGTTCGTTATATATTGTTTGTGCCTGATGAATGTTTGAGATATTTCTCAACGTATGAAACTATTAATAATTCTTAAAGGACATGTATTGTATAGTTTAAAGAAATAATATATACATATATATACACACACGCGTATATATATATATATATATATATATATATATATATATATATATATACACACACATATTGACTCTCTTCGTTAACCTTCGAGATGAGAGTTTCACAATTTCTTGCTGAACAAACACACAATTAATTTGTTTATAGGGACCAAATGTTTGTGTTGCACATAAGACCACACGTTCCATAAAAGTGACAGTGCTCGAAAATGTGCACAAATGTGTCACACGTCGAAATGAACGCAGAACAACGTGAAATATAGTATTTTGCTCATAAAGGCACCACGCAACATCCGGACTTGGAAGCGAACCATGATCATATGTGCAGCACCTTAACCAATAGGTCACGCGCCTCCACTTCAATAGATGTCTGTGTTGTTTAATATGTAGCATTTCTTTGAAATGCTTGTCGTGATTTTAAGTAATAAGTAAATTCAGCTAACTTATGAAGCTACGCAAACTTTTTCCGTAATAATATGTGCAAATAGTCTCTATTTAATGTAAAGTTAATCAGAATGATGCAAAAACATAATTTAGCCTCATAATTCAGTCACTATTAAGTCATACAACATCGACTCGATAATTGATTGCAGCGCAAATCGAAGTCAAATAATACCAGCGTAAACAATATTAATAATGATAAAATCATTATTTGAACAATTCACACTGAATCCAATGTATATATATATATATATACAGATCGGTCGCTATCGGACGCCGACGAAGGGAAATAACCCTGAAACCCGGGTCCGTTCGTGCTACAGATCTCGATGGGAGGGATAAATTCCCTTGGCAAAACAAACAGGACACAGAAGTGTGTCGATAAGCCAGCTGGAGGAGATGTCCTCCTGGGGCTAAAAGCAACAGTAACATCCACCCCTAGGGGTCAGCCACATTTAAGTGGCAATATACTTCACTTTATCGTGCAGTTACTGTTAATACCTAATTTAGAGAATTAACATTAATAATATATATATATATATATATATATATATATATATATATATATATATATATATATATATATATATATATATATATACATATATATATATATATATATATATATATATACATATATGTATACACACACACACACACACACACACACACACACACACACAAACATATATATATATATACATATATATATATATATATATATATATATATATATATATATATGCATATGTATATATCATGTACTGTTCCATGAAAAAAGTACTCCATCTGGAGAGAGATAAATATTTAAAGGACACAATACATATAGACACATACATTCACACCTACATTTACTTTCGTGAATACATACATACGAATGTATATGTAAGTATATACATACATATACGCGTGTCTATATATATAGATAATTGCATGTGTATGTACGTATGTTTATATAACAATAGGACCCAAGTGAAACAGGTTTACTTGCATTCGAAAGAGATGCAAAACTACAGCGTTCTCTTTGATCCGCTTAATAAAAAACTTCAACTTGAATATATAACGTTTATTGGTACACACACATATATGGATGTATATTTATATTATATATGTATATGATTATACGTACATATGTAAGTACATATATATATATAATATACATACATATACATATATATATATGTGTGTATATATGTGTGTGTAGATGTGTGTGTAGATGTGTGTGTATGTATGCATTTCAATACGTGTATGTGTGCGCACGTAAAGGCATACATAGATGTGCATGTGTATGGTGAGATCTTTGCGCGCATGCATGTGTGTTCATGTAAGTACGTGAGTGTGTGTGCATGCGTTGTCACGTGGATGTGTGTGCGTGCGTGTGTGTGCGTATGTGAGTGCGTGCGTGTGTGTGCGTATGTGAGTGTGTGTGTCACAGGTGAAGTTAAACCTTCGTATAGACGTATACTTGATTGAATCAAGGTTGTTCGCATGCGTTGCAATTTGATAAGATGCTTGCTTCCCGGTTACATGGTTCCGGGTTCAATCCCATTGCGTGGGACTTTGGGCAAGTGTCTTCTACTATAGCCTCGGGCCGACCAAAGCCTTGTGAGTGGATTTGGTAGACGGAAACTGAAAGAAGCCCGTCGTATATATGTATATATGCATATATATGTTTGTGTGTGTATATGTTTGTGTGTCTGTGCTTGTCCCCCAACGTCGCTTGACAACCGATGCTGGTGTGTTACGTCCCCGTAACCTAGCGGTTCGGCAAAAGAGACCGATAGCATAAGTACTAGGCTTACAAAGAATAAGTTCTGGGGTCAATTTGGTCGACTAAAGGTGGTGCTCCAGCCTGGGCGCAGTCAAATGACTGAAACAAGTATAAGAGTAAAAGAGTAAAGAGAGTATATATAATTATATATATATATATATATATATATATATATATATATGCGTGTGTGTCTTTGTGTCTGTGATTGTCCCCCTCCACGGCTTGACAACCGCTGTTGGTGTGTTTACGACCCCGTAAGACCGATGGAATAACTACAATGCGTGAAAAAGAAAATTAATCCTGGGATCGATTTGTTCGACTAAAACCTTTCAAAGTGATGCCCCAGTATGGCCGCAGTCAAATGACTAAAACAAGTAAAAGATGAAAGATATACACAAACATGAGTATATGTGTAGATATTAATGTCTCTCTTGCTCTCTCTCTCTCTTTCTGTCTCTCTCTCTTTCTGTCTCTCTCTCTTTCTCTGTATTCGTATAGGTGTGTGTGTGTGTGTGTGTGTGTGTGTGTGTGTGTGTGTTTGCGTGTGTGTGTTTGTTTGCGTGTACATATGTTTCTGATGGTGATAGACGAGGTGTGGTTGCTATTTTTAGCAATGCAACCGACCGATTCGACTCTCTGTCATTGGCGGATGTATATAAACGTGTGCATGTATATACATGTCTGTGCCTGTCTGTGTGTGAGTATGTGAGCGTGTGTGAATATTTGACTATGTATGTCAGTGTCTGCGCGTACGTGGATCCGTGTGTACGTCATCGTCTGAGCGTGTGTAGCCGAAACTTGTTTGTCTGCATGTGAGCGTGTGGTGTGAATGCGTATGCGATTAAGTGTGTGTGTATGTGTGTGAGTTGGTATGTGAGTGTGTGAAGGATGAACATTACATGCAATTTCAATATGAATGAAAGAAAATGCTCTATCTTTTCATATTTAAGCACTCACACATACGCACACACGTACACAAACACACACACACACACGAGAATACATTAACACATACAAAGCTCTTACACCAGAATGTTGCTGACAGTGACTTCGAAGTTTCGGCCAACTAACCCATCGTCGGATTGTGACAGCTGAAACTTAGAAGTCACTATCAACAACATCTTTAAGAATTATAAATTTGTACTCTACAGAAGTACAGATTAACGCAGATTAATGTAAAATTGCTTTTAATATAACTGAACATAAATGAAAACATTAATATATATACATATAGGTTCAGCCCCACTTCGTTGAACCTTGTGAATGGATTTGATAGACGGAAACTGAAAGAAGCTCGTCGTATATAAATCTGTGTGTGTGTGTATATATATATATATATATATATATATATATATATATATATATATATATATATATATATATATAGATGTGTGTGTGTTTGTATTTTTGTGTCTGTGTTTGTCTCCCCATCACCAATTGACAACCAGTGTCGATATGCTTGCGTCGTCGTACAATAGCAGTTCGGCAAAACGGACTGACAGAATAAGCGCCATACTTAGAAAATAAGGTTGATTCATTCAACTGAAATTTTCAAAGCGGTACCTCGGCATGGCCGCAGCCTAATGAATAAAACAAAAAAAAACGAAAGATATATATATGTGTGTGTGTGTGTATATAAGTATGTATGCATGTATGTATATATATATATATATATATGTGTATACACACACACACACACACACACACACATACATATATATATATATATATATATATATATATATATATGTAGATAGAGAGAGAGAAAGAGAGAGAGAGAGATGTACAATGGGTTCGGTGCTAATGGTAAGGATACTAAATGGGGTGGTAATGTTGCTGGTAGAGGTGGTATTGGAAAGGATGCTGGTGCTGGTGGTGGGGGTCGTGGGTGGGTGTCGTGATAGTAGTAGTGAACTGTAGTTTTTTCAGTGGTATTTTTCTTTGGTTTATGATCAGTGTTGCCATCCTCATCACTACCGGGCACCACACACAGTTTCATACGCGCGCGCATGCATATGCATGTGTATATATGTACACACACACATGAGTTTATATAC